>NW_006408691.1:5060088-5066496 GCF_000296735.1 Chrysochloris asiatica | reverse complement strand
AGGTGTAGGGTCAGAGAAAAAGAGGAAGACCCCCTATGAGATGAATTGGCACAGTGGCAGCATTGATGGACTATAGCATGGCAACAATGGTGAAGTTGGTCCAGGATCGGGCAGTGTTTTGTTCTGCTGTGCATAGGGTCGCTATGGGTTGGTACCAACTTGATGGCACCTAACAACAACAACAACAACAAGAGGACCTAAGAGAACTTCCCCTATGGGATTTCCAAGGCTGTAATTCTTTATGGAAGCACACTGTCAGATCTTCCTTCCACAAAGTGGCTAGTGGGTTCAGACAGCCAACCTTTCAGTTAGCAGCCAAGTGATTTAACCCCGGTGCCAACAAAACTTATACTCCATCTTTGAACATCCAAATTTTGTCCAAGTACATTGTTACTTGGAATTCCTAACTCATTTGTGAAGAAGTTTGTCCAATGAGTGAAGGAGAAATGCTGGGTGATGATTTGGACCCAGCTGGCACTAGTCTTTTGTCACCTTCCCACATTTTCTCCATCATGCTGCTTGGACAAATGACAGGGGTTTCATCTGAACCATGTTTACAAGAATCATCCACTGGGAATGGAGGAGTGTGGGACCTTGAATTTACTTGATAAAGCTTTTTTATGCAAGGTGTCTTCTTAATTCCCATCAAGTGATTGGGTGAGACCATGCAAATAAGCTGTATGGGACTCTAAGGCTGGGATTGGTCAGTTTTGCTGTCCTGCTAAATTTAAAATGAACAGGAACAGGTGATCCCAGGACCATCAAGAAAGAAGAGCATGAATGTAAGAAAAGCAGCAACAGCAGAGGCGGGATCAGGGTTGGCAACATTAAGAGACAGCAGTTGCGTGCTTCTAGGCCCATGGACTGAATAAAGTGAGTGAGTAGGGGCAGGAAGCTGGCGTGCCCTTTGAGCATTTACAGACTGGTTAAAAGAGCTTTATAATATTTGCCAAAGGAGAGCCGAGACCAAGGGGCCACATGGCTGAGTGGCCAAAGACAAGAGCAAGGTGTGCCTGCAGTATGGCAAGAGACATTCTTGACTGGAGAACTGCTATGTCCTGAGTTGTTTCTGATCCTAAGGTATACCCTGTTCTCTCCCTAATAAGCTCCATAATTGAAAGTATTGTTATGAGTTCTGTGTGACCATTGCAGTGGATTATCAAACCCAGATGTAAAGCATCACATGGGAGTGATGGTTGGTGTCAGAATAGGGTAAAGAAGGTTGTAGGGTGGAGGCATGTCTGATCTCTGCTTCATAGGAATCAGCATTGAGCTGATTTTGAGTTTGATTCTCTTAACTCTTTGTGAAGCCAGAGGAAGTCGGTCATGGTCTCCACATGTTTGTTTTTTCAGAGTGAGAAGAGAGAGTCAGCTGAATTCCTGGAGCAGATTGGCCAGACCAGCCCTGAAATACCTGCTTCTAGAGTTTTACAGGAAAGAGACATACACTCCTATTTTGGTTAGCTTGGGATTTTGTTTCTCATCCTAACTGATACAAAAGGATTACAAAGCACTAGGACCATTCAATAAATTATGCAGGGACATGATGAAAGAAAATACAATTAGAGGCTCACTTTGCATATAAAAATATACTTCAGAAGATGAAAAATAAAACTTGAAAACAAGTTGCAGAACCCATAGCATACCTTTAGCACAGCAGTGTAGGAAAGGGAATCTTAAACAGAAAAAGCAGAATGATACAAGGGAGTTTCAAGAAGTTCCGGGAATAATGAAATTCAAAGATAATGAAAAATTTCCACTTACTTTTTGGAGCTCCCTCATAGAAATCCTGGTGTGGTACTGTAGGATCAGCACTGGATTGCTAACTATAAGATCTGTAGTTCAAACCCACCAGCTGCTCCTCAGAAACCTTATACAGGGTCGCTATGAGTCAGAACCAATTTGACAGCACTTAACAGTAAAAACACATATAATAATGCTAGCAATTTCATTAAGTCAAAAGTTTAACTTTTTCACTTGTGGTGAAATGAGTTCCTTTATTTGATCTTTTACATTGGTTCTTTGGAAAAGCAACTTGAGAGATTTTTCTTCTAGGCCCTGAAGAGTTACCTTTGCCCTAGTTTTCTATCCCAGAAGGCTTGTTATGTTTCCTGGGAAAGCTGTAACCAACTTGGTTTTGATACTTTTTGTCTGGTTCTGCTTTGCAGCCTTCCCTGTGACTGGCAGGCACCTTGCATAGATTGAGCAATAGATTATTCAAATGAGGCGACTATCAACAACATAGCCTATGAAGTGTTACTAGCCTGAGAAGGGGTTGGTCAGTTTGAGGGTCCCCTGTTGGTGAGACCATGCCTTGAAATTTATAAGTGTATAAATAGCCAACCCAAAAGAGATTTTTGAGACAAAAAAAAGCAGTACAGAAAGCTGTGACTACCAACAAAGAAGAAGAACCAGGAGTGTAGCACACCCTTTGGACCCTGAGATCTCTGTGCACTGAACTTCCTCATCTCAGAGACAGAAAGCTGTGGCACCAGAAGACTGGCTAAAGAGCACCAGCAGCAGACTCAAGAGCTAGAACAAGAGACAGAATGATGGGCTTCCTAGCCCTTGGAGCAAATCAATTTGAGTGACTTTGGCAGAAGTCTTGCTTGTAGAATTGAGTACCTCCAGGCAAAGCACTGGGGGAGCAAGGCTTGCTGACTCATGGAGCTAGAGCCAAGCACCTTCAGAATGGGGCTTATGGCAGAGCCGTGTGTCCTGTGGGCATATATCAGCAGCTCTAAAAAAGTTTTATAACATTGCTGGAACAAGACAGAAGCCAGAGATAGACCTACTTGAAGGCGCAGCAGAGAAGAAACTGTCTTTATAAAAACAACGTGAGGATTTTCTGACCATGGATTGTAACCTGATAAGTTTCCTAATAAATCCCACAATCGTGGTGACTATGATCGCTGAGTTTTGTGTGGCCATTACAATGTGTTAATGGAGCCCAGCTGAGTAGAGAATGCTGTGGGAGGGCTGGTTTGGAATAATTTTTTGCAAAGTTAAAGAAAGTGACACTCACTAAGACTGCATCAAAATGGTTCCATGCTTTGAGATGAAAATGTGGGTATTTTGTAGTCAGTAAAGTCAACCATTCAAATCTACCAGCTACTCCTCAGTAACCCTAAACAGGGTCACTGTGGGTTGGAACTGACTCAATGGTACATAATAACAACAATAATTATACCTTTAGATATATGTTCCAGAGATACTTTGGAACATTTGTATAAGAAGATATAAGTAAGAATGTTAATTGTATCATTATGTGGTACAGACAAATGAAATTGATCCAGTGTCAATACTTAGATAATAAAGTGTGAAATATTCCTGAGATGGTTTAGTGCATTTTAGTAGTTATATTGCATGAAGTTAATCAATGCTATCAACATAGATCTTGAAAACCTAGTCTCTCATGAAAAAAGAAAAAAAAAAGAAAAAAAGAAAAAAATTTGTAGACTACTATGTATAGTACTAATTGCCATGAAATTGATTCTGACTCATGGTGACCCCATATGTGTCAGAGTAGAACTGCACTCCAGAGTATTTTCAGTGGCTGATTTTTTCATGATAGTTTGCCAGGCTTTCCTCCCCCTCCCCCCCCAAGATGCCTGTAGGTAGACTAGAACCACCAACTTTTCAATTTGCATCCAAGCACACTAATTATTTGCATTGTCTAGGAACAATTTTTCTGCCAAAATTTATAACATCATTCATGGCCCATACAAATTTATCAACGTAAAAATAAGACTGCTACATTTGACTAAACATTTAATTAACTCACCCCTAATGTGATGCCTTGGAGTTCTGGTATGGCACTGTGGATGGTTCAAGCTTACCAGCTGCTCCGTGAAAACCCTATACAAGGTTCTATTAGTCAGAAGTGACTTCACAGCACTACCAGCAGCAACAACGTGATGGCTGGAGTCCTGGTGTGGTGCTGCAGCATAATGCACTGGACTGCAAGGTCAGTTTGAATTGAGAGGGAGCTGGTTCAAACCCAGCTGTTCCTTGGAAACCCTATACCAGGTCACTGTGAGTCAGAACTAACTTGATGGCACTTAACAAAAACAACAATCTTTGCAGTAGCAGATTGTCAGGCCATCGACTGTACCATTGGATGAGTTCAAACCACCAGCTTTAGGTTACTTGATGTTCTGTATGGTCGAGTCGGTTCTGACACGTTTTGACTCTGTATAGGATTTTGGAGGTTCAAACTGACCTTAGGGTGCAGTGCATTACCCTACAGTGCCACACAGGACTTTAGTTGCTATTGCTGTTAGGAGCCCTCAAGCCAGTACAGACTCATGGTGACCTTATGCATAACAGAATGAAAGGCTGTCTCAAACAGCATTATACTTCAAGACAGATTTTGAGATGTTCATTTTCATGGAGAGAGCAACTCCATTCCTCTTCAATTTGTCATTCCCTGCATAGTAAACCATGTGACTGTTGGGTTAGTAGTCAAGTGCAAACTATTTGCTTCACCCAGAGACCTACAGAGACAGTTTTTGTTTTTATTTTTTTTTTTTTTTGCTGTGACTTGTTAGGCTCCATCAAGTCATTTTCAACTAACATGTAAATGTTTGGGAACATACAGAACAGTACTATATAGGCATACCTTGACCATATTGTAGGTTCCATTCCAGACTACCACAATAAAGCAAATATCACAATAAAGCAGGTCATGTGACTATTTTGGTTTCCCAATGTATATAAACTTTTGTTTACACTACTATAATCTATTATAGAGCTCTGGTGGTGTGGTGGGTTGTGAGTTGGGTTGTTTACAGCAGGTTCACCAGTATGACTCTACTAGTAGGTCCATAGGAGAAATATGATGTTTTCTGCTCCTGTAAAGATTTACAACCTAAGAAACCCTATACAGGGTCATTATGAGTCAGAAATGACTTGACTGCACCCAACCACCACCACAGTCCTCTATTAAGTGTGCAATCTTGTTGTTGTTATTAAGGGCCATTGAGTTAGATCTGACCCATAGCAACCCTGTATAGGGTTTCTGAGGAGCAGCTGGTAAATTTTGCATCCCAGTGCATTAGCTCACAGTGCCACAATAGCATTATGAAGCTGTTTGAACTATTGTGAGAAGGACCAAAGTGTGACACAGAGATGGAAGTAAGCATATGCTGTTGGAAAAATGACATCCATAGTCTTGCTTGATGCAGGGTTGTCACAAACCATTAATTTGTAAAAACTGCACTTTCTGCAAAGCACAGTAAAATGAGGTGTGACTGTATATGATTTCTGAATATATGTATTTGCAGCTAAAGTTGAAAAGAAATGGTTGCATGCAAATCAAATTCCTGGAAAGTGGTGATCTCTGGAAAGAGTGAAGAGAAGAGTGGGATGGAGGGGGGGCAACATAGAAGTGTTCAAGTTTGCATGGAAAGTTTACTTCTGTTTAAAAAATAGCTGAGTCGGACATTTTCATGCTTAATATTTGTATTTGATGTGGGATCAAGAGGCAGGGGCATGTCTTTTCTTTTGCATCCAGGCAGCCCTTTCCCTGTGAATTACTCAGTGGGGAGAGGAATACAATGCAGGTAATTAACAAATGAATAAAATAGCGAACAAGTGATGAAAAGGTAAGAAGTGAGAGCTGAGCCAGCAAATGAAAGGAGACCTGCTTGGATAGGTGGTCAGGAAGGGTTCTCAGAAAACCGGGTAATTAGGCTGATGGTTGAATGATGAGAAAGAGGCGGTGTGCTATGGTTCTGAGCTGAGAAGAAGCTCCCCAAGCACATGCAGAACTAAGCTGCATCTTTCTTCTTCTCTTGTGATGCCTGAGAGTGTCCACCTGCATAGGGCAAAGGCACCATGCTCAGGTGAGTGACAGAGAAGAGAGTCAGCTCTAGCAGTACAAGTAGAGTTGGATGCTCATTCTTGGGATGACAGAGAATCAACTTGCATCCTTAATTAAGCAATTCAAACATCAAAGTAAGCCTGGGGTATTTTCAAGATGATAGCTCTGAGTTATACACATATCATGAGCCAGGCTTCACCCTTTTCAGAATAATTAATGGTTGGATTCCTTCTTTTAACCAATGTTAGTTGCCACTGAGGTAGCTCTGACTCATGGTGATCTTATGTATAACAGAATGAAATGTTTCCTAGTCTTAAACCATCTTCATGCTTGTTGGTATGTTTCAGCCCACTGTTGCAGCTATTGTATCCACTCACTTACTGGAGGATTCCCCTCATTTTTGCTGACCATCAATTCTAACAAAAATAATGTACTTTTCTAGCAATTGATCTTTCCTGATGATATGCTCAATGTAAACAGGATGAAGTTTCATCATCCAAGTACCCAAGGAGCATGCTTGCTATATTCTTCCAAAAGAGATTTATCTATTCTTCAGTCCAGGGTGTCTTGAATAGTCTTCATCA
>NW_006408691.1:5058187-5058717 GCF_000296735.1 Chrysochloris asiatica | reverse complement strand
GTTGATGGGTCACAACTCAAAATGAGGAGAAATAGCTGTAAACATCCATCAATAATCACAATATGCAATGTGTTGTTGATGTTGTTGTTAAATGTTGTCATTGGTTCTGAGTAACAGCATCCCTGTAGAGAGATGAGGAGAGAGAGAGAGGCAGGTGAGCTTGAACTGCCACCCTTGCGATTCAAACTGACTTTGCAATCCAACATATTAATCCACAGTGTCACACCAGGACTCTAAACATGGACTGTACGAAGTATAAATCTAAGAAAATTGGAAATTGTAAAAATGAAATGGAATGCATGAATTTCAATATCCTAGACATCAGTGCCATTACTAGTCTGTCAGTTTGTCATACTGCAGTGGCTTGTGAGTTGCTGTGATTCTGGAAGCTATGCCATGAGTATTTTAAATACCAGGGTCAACCATGGTGGACAGGTTTCAGATGAGCTTCCAGACAAAGACAGACTAGGAAGAAGGAGTGACGAACTAATTCCAAATATTTAGTCACTGAAAACCTTATGAATAGCAGA
>NW_006408691.1:5047468-5050041 GCF_000296735.1 Chrysochloris asiatica | reverse complement strand
AAAAAAAAAAAAAGATGGAAGAAATACACAGAGTTACTGCACCAAAAAGAAATGGTCAGTGTTCAAACATTTCAGGAGGTAGCATTTGCCCAATAGCTAATGATATTGAAGGAAGAAGTTCAAGGAGCATTGAAGGCATTGGCTAAAGAACAAGGCTCTGAGAATTGATGGAATACAAATTGTAACCTTTCAACAAACTGATGCAGCACTGGAGGCACTCACTCATCTATCTCATCTATTCCAAGAAGTTTAGAAGACAATTACCTGGTCGACTGAGTAGAAGAGATCCATATTGGTGCCCATTCCAAAGAATCATCAGATAATAACACTGATATCCCACACAAGTAAAATTTTGCTAAAGGTAATACAAAATTGGCTGCAACAACACACTGACATAGAACTTCTAACAGTTCAAGCCAGATTCAGAAGAGGAAGTAGAATGAAGGATGTCATTGCTAACCTCAGATGGATCTTGGCTGAAAGCAGAGAATAGCATAAACATGTTTACCTGTGCTTTATTGATTCCACAAAGACTTTTGATTGTATGGATCATGACAAGCTATGGACAATATTGTGAAGTATGAGTATTCCAGAACACTTAATTGTGCTCATGAGGAACTTGTGCATAGACCAAGTTGTTCAAACAGAACGAGGGAACACCAAATGCTTTAAAATTAGTAAAGGTGTACACCAGGGTTTTATTTTTTCACCACACTAATTCAATCTGTATAATGAGCAAATAATCAGAAAAGCTGGATTATGTGAAGAAAAATGTGGCATCAGAATTGAAGGAAGACTCATTAGCAACTTGTGATATGCAGATGATACAAACTTGCTTGTGAAGAGGACTTAAAATACTTACTGATGGAGATCAAAGACTACAATCTTCAGTATGAGTTGCACCTCAGTGTAAAGAAAACAAAAATCTTCACCACTGGACCAATAAGCAAAATCCATATAAATGGAAAAAAGATTAAATTTGTTAAAGACTTCATTTTGCTTGGATCAACCATCAATACTCATGGAAACAGCAGTCAAGAAATGAAATGACATATTGCATTAGACATATTGCTGCACAAGCCCTCTTTAAAGTGTTGAAGGGCAACAGAGTCAATTTGAGGACTAGACACACCACCATCCCTATTCCCAAGTCAATTCCAATGATGTTAACCTCATGTGTCCAGAGTAGAACTTCTCCATCAGGTTTATGAGTCTGTGACCATTTGGAAACATATTTCAAGTCTGTCTTCTCAGCTACCTCTGGGTGGGTTTCGATTGACATCCTTTCTGCTAGTAGTCCAATGTTTAACTCTTTGTGCTACCCAGGGACTCCATGGAAAGAGGAGGTAGTGGAGTATATATGTGTCACTAAAAAGTGCGGTGGTTTATCAGGAGAACAATGGTGAATATCTGTGTAGCTCTGTAGACACTTAGTTAGGTATCAGGGTGCTCACTGTAACCCATCAGCTTCTCCGCAGAAGAAAGAAAAGTCTCTCAGTCCCTGAAAAGATGTACAGTCTCAGAAAACCTACATAAGATTGCTATAGATTAGAATAGACTCAATATCAGCGGCTCTCTTAATGCTTTTAGTAATGCTTTTTAATGAATGTATATAAAAATAAAATTGCTGTTTCAAAGTATGTAAGATTAAAAAACATTGAATGATTTTTTTTACAAAAAAAGATGTAAGGAATATACACAGTCACTGTACCAAAAAGAAATGGTTCGCTGTTGAAAAAAATAAGTACAATCCAGAACAAAAAGAGCAGCATGATTGGCTACTACAAGAATAAGCAAGTTGTTTGCCAGGAAGCCATCAAGGCAAGCAATAAAATTCCCTCCGGACAAACCACCCTCTAAGACTAAAACTCAAAGGGGACACATGAGCAGGCATGTAAGCTTGATAGCAACCACATTGGTCTACTGGTGAGTGGAAGAGGGGGAAAGGCAGCAATGAAGAAATGGTCTGAATTCAACCATGTTCCATAGACTCCTGTTGACCTGGAGATGAGAGAGAAAGGAGGAATGGCTAATTGGTCCAAAGTATGGTGAAACCTGGGAACACCTGAGCCTATAGACAAGGACGTACCCATGGAGGGCTAGAGCTGAGAGTGAAACATCCAGCTGATATGAAGTGAGGGGAGATGCACAAGAACAACCAAACTTGCAGATACTACCCATCTGACCTAGCCTCGATGGCTAGATAATCAGAACTCGACTTGTTGTTAGGTGCCATCTAGTTGGTATTGACCCATAGTGACCTCATGCAGAACAAAACACTGCCCGATGCTGGGCCAACCTCACTATTACTGCCACACTTGAGCCTATCGATGCTGCCACTTGGCCAATCCATATCATTGGGGGTCTTCCCCTTTTTCTCTGACCCTCCACCTTATCAAACATGATATCCTTCTCCAGCAACTGATCCCTCCTGACAATATGTTCGAAGTATGAGAGACAAAGTTTGGCCATCTTGCCTTCTAAGGAGCACTCTGGCTGCACTTCTTCCAAAACAGATCTATTGGTTCTTTTGGCAGCCCATGGCACTTTCAATATTCTCCTCCAACACCATA
>NW_006408691.1:5046117-5047368 GCF_000296735.1 Chrysochloris asiatica | reverse complement strand
TTATGTTTGGTAAGGTGGAGAGTCAGAGAAAAAGAGGAAGACCCCCAGTGAGCTGGATTGGCAAAATGGTAGTGTCAATGGGCTCAAGTATGGCAAAAATTATGAGGTTGGCTCAGGACCGGGCAGTGTTTCATTCTGTTGTGCATAGGGTCACTATGAGTCGGTCCATCTCAAATGCACCTAACAACAACAACAAGGCATGTACTGGTATTAGCCTTTCTGAGTCTGACAATCACATGGCTTATTATGCTGGGAATGACAATTTGAAGAGGAATTCATCATCAAGCAGAACATAGCAAGATCTGCCTTGAAGTACAATGCTGTCTGTGATAGGATAATATCCATACACCTACAGGGAAGACTAGTTAATACCACTATTATGTAGATTTATGCACTAACCACTAAAGCCAGTGATGATGAAATTGAAGAATTCCATCTACTTCTTCAGTCTGAAATTGATTAAACATGAATCAAAATGTATTGATATTTACTGGTGATTGTATGCAAAGGTTGGAAACAAAGAAGAAAGATCACTGGTTGGAAAATGTGAACTGGTAAAATAAATGATACTGGAGATCACATGATAGAATTTTGCAATTCTAATTATTTCTTCATTGCAGATACTTTTGTTAACAACATAAAAGACAACTATACATATGGACCTCACCAGATGGAATACACAGAAATCAAATTGACTACATCTGTGGAAAGAGATGGTGGAAAAGCTCCATATCATTAGTGATAATAAGGCCAGGGGCAGACTGTGGAACAGACCATCAATTGCTCCTTTGCAAATTTAGGCTGAAGCTGAAGAACATTAAAGCAAGTCCATAAGAGCAAAGGCATGACCCTGAATATATCCCACCTGAATTTAGAGATTATCTGAAGAACAGATTTTATGCATTAGGCATTAAAGACTGAAGACCAGAAAAGTTATGTGGAGACATCAAGAGCATCATACAAGAACACAAAACATCATTAAGAATATAAGAAAGAAGGTAATGATCGAAATGGATGTCAGAAGAGCAAATGGAAGAAATGAGGAGGTTCGGGAGCTGAACAGAAAATTTCAAAGGTCTGCTCAGGGAGACAAAGCCAAATATTATAACAAAATGTGCAAAGACTTGTGTTAGAAAACAACAAGGAAGAACATGCCCAGCATTTCTCAAGCTGAAAAAAAAACTGAAGAAAAAATCAAGCTTCAACTTACAATAGTGAAGGATTCTATGGGCAAAATATTGCATGATGCAG
>NW_006408691.1:5038331-5045422 GCF_000296735.1 Chrysochloris asiatica | reverse complement strand
TGACTCATTCCATGGCCTCTTCTAAATCCAGCTTGAACCTCTGAAAGTTCTCTGACAATGTATGATTGTAGCCATTTCTGTATAACCTTTAGCAAAACTTTACTCTCAAGAACTCAACTAGGGAAGATAAAAAAGAAAACATTTTTTGATAAGGGAAATGAGGATAAATTGCTACAATTTAATGAACCTGACATATTCTCATGGAGGTAGTAGCTCTAAATACCAACAGAGAGGGAAGGAGTCTTCACATCAATTATCAATGCTATTCCCTCTGTACACAAGGTAGATAGGGACAGGCAACTTAGACATTGGCTACCTGAAATGAGGGGGTGATAAAAGCACAAAGTGACTGGTTTACAGGATTTAAAGAGGGAGTTTAGTCTAAGAGTATATGGGGAAAGATAAAGTCTCCACTGAATAGATTTCATCTTGTCTAGATGGGTCTGGTAAAAAGAGATTGGGATAAGATTCTTATAATTCAATAGTGAGTAATTTTTATCATGACTAATTGCGACTGTCACAATTATGAAGGTAGAAATTTTATAACAAAAATGAGGGAGTAGTTAATCTTACAGTCCAGAAATAGAGGATCCTAAAGCCATCAAGGGAGAAGAGCACAAGTGGACTGCGGGACCTTATCCAGAGAAGCAGCCAACCAAAGATGGAGGCAGAGATAGGGACATGGAGAGAGGGAGCAGCTGAGGAGTCTAGATTCATGGAAAGAGAGTGACTGAGAGGTGGCAGCCAGAATGTTCCCTTTGGTGGTATAAATTATTATATATGCCTCAGTGTTTAAAACAAAAAACAACAGCTAAAATGAATGGAGAGAAATACTGTTAACTGATGGTACATGGTGGGGATTATAATCATTATAAAGAAACAAAGCATATGATTTGTTGAATGTAAAACTGATGATCTGCCCTGTAAAATTTCACTCAATTCACAATAAAAACTTTAAAATAAATAAATAAAAGAAATGGTCGGTGTTCAAACATTTTAAGAGGTAGCATATGATCAAGAGCTAATGATATTGAAGGAAGAAGTCCAAGGTACATTGAAGGCATTGGCACACAGTCAAATTGACCTCAAGAAGTGTGTACCAATTTACAATTCCATGTGCAAATGTTATTGTCAACATTTCTTATTTTGGTCAATTTGTTAGAACAAAACATTTCATTAATCTTTAGTTTGCATTTCTTAGCTTACATTTATATGTACTTATTTTCCACTTACCGTTTCTTTATTTGTGAACTGTATGTTGATTTCCTTTGTCCACTAATAAATTGGTAATTACATTTTTAAAAAGAAGAGTGGGCAGGGAGAACCAGCTGGTCTGTACCAGAAATAACCTCCCTCATTGCTGACACCCCGAGCAGCATCCCTGGTCCCGCATGCACATCGATGCAGATATTCCAAGATTTCTGCTTCCCCATGGTGGGTTGAAGGAGGCGATAAACACCCTCATGTTCCCTGGGGGTCAGATGCTCTCACTGTGTTAACTGTATTTTTTCCTGGAGGCCCTCACATCCACTTTGATGCTCTGGGCACAGGACGAAGGTCTACAAGTCCAGCTATTGAGATCAAGTCTGAATATTAAAAAGCAGCAAATCTCTTAACTCACCAGTGAGGCAAGGGGACATCGACGTCAGTGTTCCTCCTTTGTCCCCTGGCTTCTCTGTGGCAGCTGTGTGAAGGCTAAGCCAGAATGACTGGTCTGCAGTGGTCCAGTGAAGTGGGTTCCTCGTTAACTCAAATACCCAATGTATTCATCTCCTGGGGCTACCGTAACCAAGAACCACAACCTGGACAGCTTTATTAGAACAGAGAAGCCAGTAGTCTGAATTCAGGATCATGCTCTCTCTATGCCTTGAGAGACCGTTGTCTCTTTTAGCTCAAGTGCTGCCAGGTGTTCTTAGACTGGTGGCAACATCACTTTGATCTCTGTCTCCATCATCAAATGACTATCTTCTTTTACCTATCTCTCTGTATTTCTTCTCTTTTATTGGGCACCAGTCATTGGTCATTGGACTCAGGGCCCACTCTCCTGTGACTAATTACATCTGGACAGACCCTATTTCCAAATAAGGTCATATTCACCAGGACTCAGGGTTAGGACTTGAACATATTTCAGGGAACACAAATCAACTCCATAACACCCTGAAATGTATTTTCGTTTCAACCCTGCTTGGAATTGAGTAATGTTCCCAGTCTTGATCTTGATTTAGGAGGGCAGGAGTCCTGGTGTGGCACTGTGGGTTAATGTTCCAGACTGCAAAACCATTTGAACTGCAAAGTCAGCAGTTCAAACTCACAAACTGCTCGGAAACCCTATATAGGGTAGCTATGGGTCAGAATTGACTTGATGGCACTTAACAACAACAAAAATGGATGTACCTGGGGTCCTGTTGATTTGCTATAGGATAAGCACAAGATCAGCTGTACAAACCCACAAGCCACCCCTCAAAGACTAGGAGTCAGAACTGACTCAACAGCACTAACGACAACAACATAGATGGTCCTGGCCAAGTGCAACACAGCGTAGAACTGCCAGGCAAGCGTGCATAATGGAACACTGGGGCCTGGGCTGGAGCAGGGCTTTGGGCAGATGTGAGATCGGAAGGTGCACAAGAGTAGGAGAGGCAAGTCCTTGTCAATTTTGGGACTACGATTCCTCAGAAGCCAGCCTGGCTTCCTATAATTTATTAAATTGTATGCCCCAACAATATGGTCCACTGCTATTCATAAAGTTTTCACTGGCTAATTTTTGTTTGTTTTTAAAGTAGATTGCCAGGTCTTTCTTCCTATCTGTCTTAGTCTGGAAGTTCTACTGAAAACTTTCCACCATGGGTGACCCTGGTGGTATGTGAAATATTGGTGGCATAGCTTCCAACATCACAACAACACACAAACCACCACAGTACAATGAACTGACACAAAAATGAGGAAGACTGTAAAATTAATTTATCTGAATTCTGGTGCTGATGAAGATTATTGAATTTACCATGGACTGCCAAATCTGTCTTGGATGAAGTGCAGTCAGAAAGCTCCTTAGAACTGAGGATAGAGAGATATTATCTCATGCATGTTGAACAAGTTATTTGGAGGGACCAGTGTCTGGAGAAGGATGTCATGTTTGGTGAAACAAAAGAAGATGCTCAGTGAGATGAATTGACACAGTGGCTCCAACAGTGGCCATAAACACAGCAACTATTGTGAGAATGACATGACATGGACCAACATTTCATCTCTTATAGACGAGGGTGGTTATGAGTTGAAACCAGCTCAATGGCACTTAACAATAACAAATTAAAAGTGTTGGAATCCTAACTCCTGTACTTAGGAAAATAATCTAATGTAATGTAATTATTTCATCTCTTTTATAGTCAGTCAGTCAGTTAAGGTCATACTAGTGTCAGGAGACTCCTAAACCTAATCACTTCTCAGTTCTACGAACAGCAGCATAAACACTGAGATAAACAAACACAAGGGAGAAAGACGTTGCCTGACTATGGAGACAGATGCATCTCTAAGCCCAGTGATGCCAAGGGTCACCAACAGCTAGTAGGCACTGAAATAGACAAAGAAGCATCTTCCCCTAAAGCCATATCCTGAATTTAGACTTCTAGCCTTCTGAACTATAGAGAATACATTTCTGTTCCTTAAAGTCACCCCATTGTGGCATTTCTGTTACAGCAGCCAGAACAGTGATCTCTGTGCTTGTATGGACTTGCCTGTCTGTCCCCAGAAGATCCTATAATGTCTTTGGCTCTGCCTTGGACCCTCCAACAGCTCTGTGCCCCTGTCCCCCTCAGGCATGGCTGTGGAAGAACTGAGCAATGACTCAGTGGACCCCTGGATCGATATGGATGAGGCCACTCTTAATGATATGAGCAAACAACATGAACTCGGGGGGACAGTGCTAACTGCAACATCCAGAAAGTGATGATCCTGGCAGTCACAGCATCTGTGCACCAGGACCTCATCCTGACTGAACATACAAGAAAGCCATCCCCTGTCTGCTTTCTCAATCAAATATGGAGTGATTCTTCCAGTATCACTTAATGCTCAAACTTAAATTCCTCATTCTAGAAAATGCTTTGGATTGGTCAAATGCAAAATGTTACTCACACTTAAAATGAATGAGGGGGCTTACCTGATATTCTCCAGCCCCCTATGCACCCTATTGTCTCAAACACTGTGCCTTCACCATGTTGTCCTACCATTCAACCCATTACTGGATGCCCAGAGAGCCTTCCAGACACTTTCAAGGCTGTTCACCTGCTAATACTCAACTCCATAGACCATTCCAACATCTCCCACCAGCACTCATGGCTGCAGCATGGACCTGAACTCTAAACCAAGCATGCTCTGCAGTATTGGGAAGAGACTTGGGTTCACACTGCTGTTCCTGGTTCCTCATCTATGTTGTTGTTGCTCGGTGCCACTAAATTGGTTCTGACTCATGGTGACCTTATGTCCAACATACTGAAGCATTGTTTAGTCCTACTCCAGTCTCATGGCCATTGGTATGTTGGAATTCATTGGAGCTATTGATTGTGTCAGTCCATCACATTGAGGATTTTCCTCATTTTCACCGATTCTCTATCAAGCATAATGTCCTTGTCCAATGGTTGGTCTTTCCTCATGACACATCTAATGTAAGCGATCATCCTCACCATCCTCACTTCTAAGGAGCATCCTGGTTGTATTCCTTCATGATCAATTTGCTCATTCTTTTGTCAGTCCACAATGCTTCAAATACTACCAAGGTTGCTCATGGTGTACAGGTTTCAGAGGAGCTCCCAGACTAAGCCAGATAAGGAAGAAAACCCTGGAAATCTAGTTCCAAAAAATCAGTCAATGAAAACCCAGTGGGTTATAACAGATCATTATCCTTATCTATAGCTTAGGAATAATAATGCCGCATAGGACTGGTATGTGGATGGATAGAGAAAGCTGCTAAAATGTTGATACAAATAGTAGGTGGGTAAGAAAGAAATAAACTTAATACAGGTAGTTCCAATCTGCCTGAATTCAGCAACCATGATTTCTGCTACTCCCTCTTCTCTGGTTAAGCAGAAAGGTCACATGTTCCCACATTGAGGGGATGATCCTGGAAGATAGAGGCCAGGATGGATAGGAATGACCTGCTTGGGGCATGGAGAGTTTTTAATGATGCTGGCTGTTGCCACTGAACTGAGGGAGGCTTCCTGAGCTGTTTAAGTCTGTATTCACAGACTCAGAGTGGCCCTATCCCCCACCTCACCAAAAGACCTTCCTTCTCATTTGAATACTCTTCTTTGTTAATGAGGGTTATTTGTTTAAAAGAAAAACTCTCTTCTGATCATCACATGCAGCCATATCTTGGGCCCTTACGGCTCTTTGGGGATACAATTTGTATGTCATTTCACTTTTTATTGCTTTTTATTGGCTGTGGGTCTGTTGGAGAGAAAATGAGGACTATTTATCATGCACAGAGGAAATCTGCCACAGAGACAGCCCTGTGCACAACTGTCACCAGAGGGAATGGTGGGTGGTAAGGGGCCAACATCAGTGGAATTAGGTCACTCTCAAGGAAGCGTTGAAGGGCACGTGTGGAGGAGGCATCTCCAACTCAGGATCACACAGCCTGCACACAGACAGATTGGGGATTCAATTGTCTGTCCAGCTAACAAGTGCTCCTGGGGGGTGCACAATTCTGCACCAAGGTTGTAGCTAGATGCTCCCTACTTGTGTTAGCTGTTGTTAGTTGTTGTCCACTTGACTTTGACTCATGATGCCCTTGTGTATAACAGACGGAAGCACTGCCCAGCCCTGTACCACCTTCATGATCCTTGGTACGTTTGAGCCCATTGTTGCAGCTATGGTGTCAACCCATCTCATTGGCCTGTGTTTTATCAGTAACAGGAAGCATTTAACCACGTAGATGATTACACGTTATGTGTTACAAGAAAACACTTCTATCCACAGCGGATCACTGGATGTTTATTCATCTGAGTGCACCTCAGAGACCTGGGGTTTGATTTGCATGAGGGGGCTTGGAATCCGCCCAGCACCCCATGGAGTGCATTGGGACTTGGAGTCTGCAGAGAAGGTGTGGAGGAATGTCTGCCAACACAGGTTTTCACAATGCATATGAAGATTGCTGAAAAGTCTTGCTCTTGAGCCAGACCACCCAAAACAGACAAGTAGTTGGGAATCCAATGTCTGAAGGTCAGATGTAAGTAGATATTACAGACTGTATCATCTAAAAATATGTGTTGGTGCTCTGGTCCCTGTAATTGTAGATGGGATTCTATTTGTTAATCAAAGTTTTCTTTTGTTATGTGAATGCTGTCTTATTAGTGTAGGTTGGATTCTAAACCTAACCCTTTCTGATTTATAAAGAGAGCAGAATACGCAAACACACACACACATGGGAAGACTGATGCTATGTGAGGAGCGTCTACAAACCAAGGGCTATCGACATGGACAAGTCCCTGTACTGGCCATCTAACCTCCAGAACCTTGAGGCAGGAAATGTCTGTTCTTTAAAGCCACCATTTGTATCCATGTGACAGCAGCTCCAGAAGATAGAGATGCAGGTCTTCAGGACGTTCAATAATGCATACATCTCTGGGTGGACAGCACCAATTTCAGTGGTAAGATAAAGGACTGATTGGCTTCTTATTTAAATCTTTCACTTTAGAACAGTGTCAGGTTTACATAAAAATGACAAACAGTGGAAATTTACCCTATCACCATTTCCACGATTATTACCATATTATATTAGCATGCTACATTTGGAACATCCATGAACTGATACTAACAGATTGTTGTTGCTAAGTGCCAGAGAGTTGGTTACCACTCATAGTGACCCTCTATAGAGTTTCCAAGGCTGTAACTCTTTATGGGAGCAGAAAGCCTCATCTTCGTCCCGCACTCAAGTACTAACTTAAAAATTGACAGAGCCTCCCCCCGCCCCCTTTGGCACCACAGAAGAAAAGCCTGGATATTTGCTTCTGTACTGATAATAGGCAAAGATACCCAATGAAGACATTCCACTCTGTAGCACATGGGGTCACCATGAATTGGGATCAACTTGATGTCAG
>NW_006408691.1:5030738-5038231 GCF_000296735.1 Chrysochloris asiatica | reverse complement strand
TGCTTCTGTACTGATAATAGGCAAAGATACCCAATGAAGACATTCCACTCTGTAGCACATGGGGTCACCATGAATTGGGATCAACTTGATGTCAGCAGGTTTGATTTTGACTTATGCTTTATTCATAATGTCTGATGGTGTCAGGATTCACATGTTTGACTGCTAACTGGGAGAATGGAGGTTTCTGTCTACCCAAAAGTGTCATGGAAGAAACACCTGTCAATCTACTTCTGTAAAATCACAGCCATTGAAACCTCTGTGGAGCACAGTTCTACTCTGACACACACGGGGTTACCATTAGTCACAAGGGCAGCTTTTTTTTTTTCATACTATTCAATTATTTTCCTAATGTATATTGCCCCAGATCCCATTTGGGATACCACCTGACATTTGGTGCTCATGCCTTGTTAGGATTCTTTTGGCTGTGAAAGATTCTCAGCCTCTGCTTGTTTCTGATGGCCTTGGTGGTTTTGAGAAGTATTCATAGAATGTCCCTGAACTGGGATTTGTATGGTGGATTTCTCATGATTAGAGGAGGCCTCAGAGCTTTTAGAGGACGAACACATATTCATTTTTATCAAAGCACATCAAGGGTACCTGCTGTCAGTATGATTTATCACTGTGGATGCTGACCCTGCTTCCCTCATGGAGATGGGTTTGTCAGATTTCTCCACTGTGGTGTTCTTCTCTTTTCCTTCCTTCCTTATTGTACTGTATGGAGAAGTCACTACACACTGCCCACAGAGAAGGATGAGGCAGTTTTGTTTCCCTTTTTCCAAGAGGGATTTTGTTTGTGTCCTTCTTCTTTTCAGCCAACTAAGCACTTACCATACAGTTGATCCAATAAAAACAAAATTGAGCTTTCTTTAAATTGTGAATTGGATGAAGGTTTACAGAGCAGATCAGTTTTCCATTCCATCAATTGATACACATTTTGTTGTATGTCAGTGATTGTAATTCCCACAATATAGCACCACTTATCCCATTTCCTCCTGGCTTTTCCCATTTCCATTCCTTCTTATTTCCCAGCCCTTCCTTCTTTCTTAACTTTGTCCTTTATATCTCAAATAATTGTTTATACCAAGGAATGTGTATCTCCTTAGAGTTATTGTTCAGCTTTAAGATTGATGGCTCTGATCTTTCAGCAGTAGATTACCAGGCCTTTCTTACAAAGCACCTCTGAAAGAGACCCTGGCCCTGGTAGCAGAGTTGACAGGGGGCCACAGGGCAGCTCCTGGTTGGGGGTATCCTCTCTGGACTGTACCTTTTGCTAAACCCCAGCCAGCACCAATGTTCCAGCCCTGGGGGCTCCTTGAGCTCCAAGCAGGAGGCTGCCATGCTATTCACACCATCTGCCATTTTTCATTGCTTTCTGTTTACTTCTCGCACTTAAACCTTGGCTCCTTGGTCAAGTTGTGTGGTCTTCAAGGGAAGGAAAAGAGAGAAGGGCTCGACCTCCACATGTCAATACTTATGATACAACTGATCTCACGTCTCTTAGATATTTCAGATGAGTGTTGGCAACAAAAATGTGCATAGATTGGTCATCGGGAAGCTGAGCTCAAGAAAGATTTGGTGTATTATAGCAGGAAATCAGATCATTAAAATGCGGACTTTATTCAATCACATCAATTTCAATGCTCTTCCAGTTCAACCTGTGTCTCAAGCAGGGCTCTCTTCCTCAAATGCAGATGCCAGTTGAACCCCATTTCTACCCCCGCAGCAAGACGCAAGAAGACCAAAGATCCCCATCAAGGTAAGACAGATCATAAACACAAGTACAAACCTAACCATACGTTTTGGGCAAGTGTTTGTTTGTGAGCAATCTACTTTGGATGGATCCATGGTAGAATTCTTACTTTCCACACAAGAGACCTGATTTGATTCCAGGCCAACACACCTTGTGCATAGCCATCACCCATCTGTCAGCAGTGGCTTGCAGTGTGCTGCTGTCATGCTGAATAGACAGAGATGGACAAGGGAGAAAGACCTGGAGATCTACTTCTGAAAATCAACCTATGAAAAACCAGCCCAACCTACAACCCACCACAGAGATGGTGATTGTGAGTCACCATGAGTCAGGGGCTGATGACAGTTAACAGCAATGACAACAGTAACAAGTACAAACTTGAAAGAAGAGTGAAGTGAAGAAAGTCTGCTCTTCAATTGCTGATAGAAAAATACATGGTAAGCAAGGCAGCTAAGATCCAATGAGTGCCTCCTCTGTACATAGTGCCTGACAGAGAAGCTTACAGGTGTATTGCTCAGTTCCTGCTGCCAAGCTATGACTTAACCACACTCAATTTATGGGATTTGCCCCAGGGTTACAACTGGTGCTGGAATCTGAAGCCCCCCAAACCCCCTAAATCCTTCCTAGCTAGTGCTTCCCAAACTCCATTGAAGACCCATCATTTCTCTGTAACCCCAGTTTTACTCTGTCCCCAGTTGTCTTGCCCATTCTGAAAGGCTGATGTTCTTGGAAGTGGTGGAGAAGAGGGTACAATCAAGCTGTCACTTATGTGGAGTGACACAGTGAAACCCAGAGCACAGCTAAAGGGACTGGACCCAAGGGTGGTACATCTGATACCTTATACACAACAGGCAGTGTTTTAGTTACCTGGTGCTCCATAACAATGTGTCATAAATGTGTGGCATTTAAGAACAGAGTTTATTTTATCACTGTTCTGGAAGCTAGAAGTCTGAATCAAGGTCTCTGTCTTGTTGATTTCAGGGGGCAAGGGCAGGGGGACCTCAGAGAAGAATTCTTCCATGCCTCTCTCCTGGGTTCTGTTGTCTTGGTGTTCCTTTGGTTATCGATGGAACTAACTCAATGGCACACCACCACTAACCTAAAAGTTGCCAGTTAGAACATGCCCAGCAGCACCACAGACGAAAGATCTGGTGATCTGCTCCCATGAAGATCACAGCCAAGAAAACTCTATGGAGCTGTTCTTCTCTGTAACACATGGGTTGCAATCAACTTGATGGAAACAGGTTAGGTTTTGTTTCCTATTCTGGTAGAACCTCATTAACTTAACCAAAGAAAACCCTTACTTCCAAGCAAAGCCATGTTTACATGTATAAGTTAGGACTGACACAGATATTTTGAAGGGGAGTACAGTTCAGTCCATAGCAAATAGTCTCTCCCTTTCTACGGGGAGACTCTTACAGGCCGAAATGATTCTGGCTGAGATAGAAGGTTCTCCACCCATAAGTGGCATCCAATTCAGGTAAAATGGTGCCATGAGGGTGTGGATCAGGGGGAGACAGAGCCTCTTAAGGACATGGAGGCTCAGAGCTTACCAGGGGGAGTGATGGGACACTAGGTGGCTTGAGATCCCTGAAAGGATAACAGCAGGATGTTGTTTGCATTCCACTCTGAGCACTTTACCCAAGGGAGCAGACACTGAGATCCTGGGGATAGAGGTGGTAAGAAGGAGCCCTGCAGGGCTGACTTGTAGAAAAACTTTTTTTCTGAAATGTCTATAGAGATGGAGACTGAATGCACTGTTTACCAGGCACAGGTACAATGAAGTGGTAATTAAGCTACCAAAGTCACACACTAGAGAAGCAGGTACCACAGTGGGCTCTAGCCTAGGCTTTGTTCCCCAACACCACCAGGGGGTGTTTTCTTGATCATTTATGCTTTTCATCTCAAGGCAATTAATTAGCAAGACGCTAGAGAGGGACAGTGGTAGGAGGGTAGTCTCCTTTTTAAAAAATCTTTCCCCTTGAAGATGCTCCTATCCCTAGTGCAACTCAAAAGGAAAGCCTCTCCCTTCCCCCATGAAGCCACAAAAAAGGCTTTTCCTAGAGAAGTTGGGGCAATAACACATCAGCATTTCTCAAAAAGTGTCTTGCCCTATGTCATAGATTGGGTCCTGGTGTGGTGCTGTGGGATAAAGAACTAGACTACAAGGTTGGTTTGAACCACAAGGTTGGTGGTTCAAACTCACCAGCTGTTTCTTGGAAACCCTAATCAGCATTGCTATGCATTAGAACTGACTTGGTGACGCTTAACAACAACAACAACAAATATGGGTTGAGATGAGACCCAATGTGATTAACCAATAGGGAATAAGTGTTGTATCCAGTACCCTTAATCCCATAGCACCCCTGATCCAATATAAGGGGAGTTTCCTTGGGGTATGGCCTGTAACACTTGTTAATTACAAGAAATAAAAGGAGAGAAAAGTGAGCAGAGATCAGAGGGACCTACTACCACCAAGAAAGAAGAGCCAGGATTGGAATGTGTTTATTCTATCTGGGGTCTCTGCTCATAGATGTTCCTAGATCCAGAGAAAGATTGATGCCAAGACACATGGAGAATTCCAAGGAATGCTGGTCCTACTGATGCTGAAAGGAGACAAGGGCTTTTCTCCAGAGCCAACACAGAGAGAAAACCTTCCCTTAGAGGTGGCACTCTGAATTTGGACTTCTAACCTATTAAACTGTGAGAGAATAAATTTCTGTTTATTAACACTGTTATAGTAGCTCTAGATGCCTTGTTGCTGTTAAGTGCCATCAAGTCAATTCTGACACATAACAACCCTGCATAGGATTTCCAAGGAGTGGCTGGTGTGTTTGAATCACCATCCTTGCAGTTTAAACCAACTTTGTAGTCCAGCACATTAACTTACAGTGCCACACCAGGACTCCAGATACCTTAGATACCTTAGACATTCTATCTGTCCATCAGGGTCATGCCTGACTCAATCCTAAACAAAGTTTCATTGATCAACTCCTCTGTAGGGACAGATGTGAGACTTCCTCTACTATATAAACATTTATTTTTCAGTGTCTACCTTCAAATGGGCTTAAATTCAGATGCTTTTGTACCCAAAAGCTTTATCAACAGTTGCCAGTAACAGGTTCTAAGACCCACAACCAAGGTCAGATGGGCACATAGGCATTGCCTATGAAAAGGGGTGATGGAGATGCCCCAAATGTAAGTTAAGATGCCTTCTCCAAGACAATCACTCTCATACTCTTTTCTGAATCAAGCTGCTCCCAGACTCTAAGTTCACAGTTGTTAAAGACAAGGTGCAAATGCATGATAGCCACAGAGGGATACTTCATTTTTTATTATTCCAATGATCCCAGATTTGTATCATGAGATCCTTAAGCCTGTTGTTGTTTTGTGCCATGGAGTCGGTTCCAACTCATAGTGACCCTGTACAGGATTTCCGAGGCTGTAATCTTTATGGGAGCAGAAAGCCTGATCTTTCTCCCAGGGAACAGCTGGTAGTTTTGAACTGCTGACCTTGCAGTTCACAGCCCAATTCATAACCACTAATGCAATTCAGCACTGTAGCCACCAGTCACCTGTAGCTATTGGCATGCAAATTCATCAAAATCAAATCAGACCTTTGGCTCTACAAGAACAAGCAAGTTGTTCACCATGGAGCCATCAAGTCAAGCAATCAAGTCCCTTCAGTACAAACCCTCCTCCAAGACTGAAATCCAAAAGGAACACATGAGCAGGCATATAAACTTTCTGGCAACTGTGTTGGTCTGATGGTAAGTGGAAGAGGGGGAAAGACAGCAATGAAGATATGGGCTGAATTCAACCACATTCCATAGACTCCTGTTGACCTGGAAATGAGAGAGAAGAGGAAGGGCTGGTTGGTCCAAAGTGTGGTATTTGCTGGGGACTCCTGAGCCCATGGACAAGGACATAGCCATGGAGGGATAGAGCTGAGAGGCAAGCATCCAGCTGATATGAAGTGAGGGGAGACACACAAGAATGCCCAAACTTGCAGATAGTACCCATTTGGCCTAGCTTCAATGGCCTGATGATCAGAACTTGACAAGATGAATATTTAAAAAATATATTGTTGATAAAGGAAATGAGTATAAATTGCTACAATTTTATGAATTGACCTATACTTATTGATGTAGTAGCTCAAAATACCAAATGAGAAGGAAAGAGTCTTCACATCAAGTATCAGTCCTATCCCCTCTGTATGCAGTGTTGATAGGGACAGGAAACTTAGACATTGATTACCTAAAATGGGTGGGTGGGGGGTGCCTATAAGGCATGAAGTGATTGGTTTACAAGTTTTCAAGAGGGAGTTTAGGCTTCAGAGTGTGTGGGATAGTTACAGTTCTGATGAAAAGACATGGGGATAATATTCTTATGATTCAATAGTGAGTAATTGCTACCATGACTAATTGTGACTGTCACAACAGTAAAGATAGAAGTTCTGCAACAAACAGAGGGAATAGTTAATCTTACAGTCCAGGAACATAGGATAGGACCATCAAGGGAGAAGAGCACAAGTGGAATGTGGGACCCTATCCAGAGAAGCAGCAACACCAGAGATGGAGGCAGAGATGAAGACATGGAGAAATAGTGCAACTGAAGACTCTCGGCTCATGGAAAGAGAAAGGCTGTGTGTTTGCAAGCAGGAGGCAGGTTTACAGAATGTGCCCTTTGATTGTTAAAATGATTATATATTCTTGAGTGTTTTTGTGTATGTCCAAAAAAGAAGAAAAGAAAAAACAGAGGTAATAGAAGCAAATGCCGTTGAATGATGGTGCATGGAGAGTATTGTAATCATTGTAATTAAACAACGAGCATAAAACCAATGTTCTCCTATGTAAACTATCACTCAATTCACAATATAAACTTAAATTTTTTTTTTTTAAACAAGTCCAAGGTGCATTGAACGCATTGTCAATAAACAAGGCACTGTGAATTGATGGAATACAAATTGAAATCTTTTCAACAAATCGATGCAGCACTCATCTATGCCAAGATATTTGGAAGAAAACTACCTGGCCAACTGATTGGAAGATATCTGTATTTATGCTCATTCCAAAGAGAGGTGACCCAATGGAATGAAGAAATCATCAGACAATATCATTAATATTGCATGCAAGTAAAATTTTGCTAAAGACAGTACAAAAACAGATGCAACCATATATCGACAGAGTACTTCCAGGGGATCAAGCTGGCTTCAGAAGAGGATGTGGAATAAGGGATCTACTTACTGATGTCAGATGGAGCTTGTCTGAAAGCAGAGAATACCAGAAAGATGTTTACATGTGCTTCAACTGTGTAGCCCATGACAAGCTATGGACAACATCGCAGAGAATGAGTATTCCAGAACATTTAACTGTGCTCATGAGGAGCTTGTATGTAGACCAAGAGGCAATGGTTCTAACAGAACCAGGGAACACCAAATGTTCTAAAATTAGGAAATATGTGCACCAGGGTTGTATCCTTTTACTGTATTATTCAATCTATAAACTGAGAAGATAATCTGAAAAACTAGGTTATATGAAGAAAAACATGTCATCAGGATTGAAGGAAGACACAATAACCGCCTGTCATATGCTGATGATAACAACCTTGTTTGCTGAAAGCAGAGGACTTAAAATACTTACTGATGAAGATCAAAGACCATAGCCTTAGGTTGCACCTCAGTGTAAGGAAAACAAAAATCCTCACCAATGGAGCAATAAATGACACCCAAAGGAGTCCTGGT
>NW_006408691.1:5014075-5025917 GCF_000296735.1 Chrysochloris asiatica | reverse complement strand
CTTACCTTCAGTACTATATCAGACAATGTTTTATAGTGATCCACAGATTTTCCGTTGGCTGATTTTTGGCAATAGATCTTCAGGATAGTCTTCCTAGTCTTCTTAATCTGTAAGCTCCTTTGAAACCTGTTCATCGTGGGCAACACTGTTGGTATTTGAAATATCAGTGGCATAGCTTTCAATATCATAGCAACAAACAAGCCACCATAGTACAAAAACGGATGGATGGTGGAAGCAGTTGTAACAGGAGGAAGAGGAAGATTTGGGTTCTTATTTCAATGTTCACAAAATATTTAGTTTAAGGGTTTGTCTCTTGGGGGCTGCAAAACTACCCAATGATTAGGATATCCTGATATCCCTGTGACAATTTGCTGATCCTGGAGATGATTCTCCTTTCTAAATCCTGGAACTGGAGGAGCAAGGGAAAGATCTGACTTTCACATTCATGTTGGGGGGTGGAACGTCAACATTACAGAAATGGAAATGCACTGATTCCTATTTCAAGTGCCCCTGCACAATGCTTGCATGTAGAGATTTAGTCATCTTTTCAATGGTTGCCAGTAACAACCTGGTTCTTTCTAAATAACATTAACAACGTCTTCTTAAACTTTCCAGAGAGCTTCGCCCAGAACAGCCTGTACTGTTCAGTCACCCGTTGAATTCGTTCAGTTATCTGCCTTTGCCAAGGCAGACAGTGTAAGGCTTCATCGTTGGGCGATTTCTCCTTCCTCGGACTTTAGAGCCAGCACACTTGTCTAACACCTCCTCACCCCTCCTTCTTGAGTGGCCATTGTTGTTGCTAGTTGTCAAGTGGGCTCTGACTTATGGCAATTCCTTGTACAACAGAACAAAATGTTGCCCAGACCTGCATCACCTTCACCGTCATTGGTTTGCCCCATCCGTTGTTGTTGGCCATTCTGTATTTTGAGTGCCTTCCAATCTAGGTGCCTCATCTTACTGTATTATATCAGACAGTGTTTTATTGCGCTCTGTAGGTTTTTCACTGACTGACTTTTGGAAGCTGATTGCCAGGCCTTTCTGCCTCATCTTAGTCTGGAAACTCCACTGAGGCATCTCCACGATGGTAATTGTAATATTGGTGGCATAGTTTCAGCATCATAGTAATACACCAGCCATCACAGTATGGGACAGTGACAAATAAGTGGTGGTCTTGTTTAGAAGCCTGCTTAATTTAAACATTCTCACTTACTTCCCTTCACTTTACAATACACTATTATCTCTGCCTGCATAAAGTAAAGGAGGGTGACCTGGTGCCCCAATAATAGTTCCAACTATAATTAAGAGGCTGATCCAATTTTAACTGAGATGTTAATGTCATTACAGGAGCTTATTTAAATTGTAAATGACAAATAATTGATCACATGGACTCATTTGTTCCCCACCCCTCAGGGCTTACCTGCTGAGTATTTTGGGGTCCCCAGGTCTCAGAAGGTATTAATTTGTGCTGCTGATTCCTCAGTACGTGAGTTGGAACCCTTGTATTGTACAACACTTTACATACTTAATAAATGTTGTGATTGATTGCATTTTGTCAATCAATGTCACTCACAGAGCTGGGTTTGGCAGCAGCAGGGAATATTTGGCACACAAAGTGAATTTGCTGGGACATTTGCGTCTGTGCAAGGGAGCAGAATGAGGAGAGAAGGGTCTCTCAGCCCTCAGGTGTACATGACAGAAGTCCCTGGAGAGTGCAAACAGTAGTGGGTTATGAGCTGGGCTGCTAACTGCAAGATCAGCAGTTCAAATACACCAGTCTATTCCACAGGAGAAAAAATCTGCTCCCACAGAGTTTTACAGCCTCAGAAACCCTATACAGGGTCCCTATAAATTGGAAACGAAGCCATGGCACATAACCACCACAACCAACAGCCAAAAGGTTGGGGGTTCAAGCCCACCCAGAAATACTTTGGAAAAAATACCTGGCAATCACTTCAAAAAAATATCAGCCATGAAAACCCCTATGGAGCACAGTTCTACTCTGGCATGTATGGGGTCACCATGAATTAGAACCTACTTCTCAGCAACTTGTTTGTTTGTTTGTTTTGGGGGTGAGCCACAGGCTCTGGAAGCAAAAGCAACAGTCTAGGATCCTTTTTCTGAAAGGTTTAGCCACCTTCTGATTAAACTTCATGCTGGTTTTTAAAGAAGAAAGAAGAGAACATTTACAAGCAAGATCAGAATTCTGACCCACACCAAAATATCTATATACTTTTTTTTTTTTTCAAAATATCTATATTTGATCATCATTCATGACTCAAGTGGTATGAAAAGAAGCTGACCTTGTTATCACAGTTCAGTCATATGAGCTCAGCAACCAAAATAGGATTTTGGGCAACTAGTCAAGTGTAATCAGCTGACCACAGAATCCAGTTGGGAATCAGAAGCCTTTGTTGTTGTTGTTCGGTGCCATGGAGTCAGAACCAACTCATAGCGACCCCACGCGCAGCAGAACAAAACAATGTCCAATCCTGGGCCAACCTCACTACCGCTGCCACACTTGACGCCATCAATGATGTCACCTGGCTGATCCATCTCATTGGGGATCTTCCTCTTTTGCTCTGACCCTCCATCTTACCAAACATGATATCCTTCTCCAACAGCTGTTCCCTCCTGACAATATGTCCAAAGTATGAGAGATGAAGTTTAGCCATCTTGGCCTCAAAGGAGCACTCTGGCTGCACTTCTTCTAAAACAGATCTATTGGTTCTTTTGGCAGCCCATGGCACTTTCAGTAATCTCCTCCAACACCATAATTCAAAGGCATCAATTCTTCTATGATCTTCCTTATTCACTGTCCAGCTTTTCTCAAAAATGATGCTGCTGCTAGGCTGACTTCCCTAGCCCCAGCCCTGTTCCAGATCTTCTTAGAATAAAGTATGAGTTTTCCTGGAACTGGAGAAATGAAGAGTATCCCCATGGAGGAAGACTCTCAACTCTCAGGGACTATTCCCATCGCCATTGTGGAATTTTTGCAGAAATGTTCTGGTTCCTACTGAAAAAAACTAGAGACACCCAGGTGACATGGAGACAGATTGGTGGGTTCCATCTTTCTATTTGAAATTCTCACTTTGCAAAACTCACCAGATTGCTCTTTATATCTTAAAGTATTTTCTTGACACAAATTTCAACATCAATGTCATAAACCAGTCATGAATGTTGAAGATTCCCCCAAAGAGTTTTGTCACAGTCTTGCCATGGAGGGATTGACATACGAATAACAATGTCTCCAAGGCCAGCTCCCTTTGTGAACTCATATCCCTTCCTACATCATTAGCTATTAATTCTTGTGTGGGAAATGGGCATTAAAACTTGGACCTTCTCCACCTTATAGCTCTCTGCTCCCCTTATCTTCCCATCATTTGGTCCCTGAAGGCTCCACAGTGAAGTGTGACCACGTTGCATGAAAACCTGTTTTCTACTGCATTCAGCACACCCTTTGTCTCTTTGCATTCAGCATCCCTTTGTTTTCTCCCTTCCAAGGAGGGCCAACCAAAGAAATTATACAACGAAGCTCATAAGTGAAACTTGGGGGTGAACTTGTTGATAAAGTTTCTATCTAATATGTAGTCAATTTAGGGAGATGAAGGATATTAATAGTTTGAAATGAAGAGAAAGGAGGGGAAAAAGTATACTATGGTTTGTAGCACTGCAGGATAAAGCACTGGATAGCAAAGTTGGTTTGAACCACAAGATCAGTGGTTCAAACTCACCAGTTGCTCCTCTGAAACCCTTCACAGGGTCACTATGTGTCAGAACCGACTAAATGGCACTTAACAATAAAAACAACATGGTTTATAAAAAACAAAACCAAATTGCATGTGAGTGGGAGGTAACAGAGACCAGGGACCAATCCATGTGTGGGCACAGATGCTTAAAGTACCCCTCCCTGTACCTTCCCTGTTCCTGCTCCTCATGTCCCCCATGCCTGTATACGAACTCCCTTGCTCTTGTCCCCCTGAGCTCCACACTGCCTCCTCCAAGTCACCTGCTGACCCACCTCCAGATTGGCCTGCAAGCCCAGCATCTTTGAAGCCATATTCATCAGTCTCACCTCAAAGGCAGGTGGGGGAGATACTGGATCCTAATCCTGCCTGCAGATCTCAGGCAAAGGGATCACTTCACCTCTATGGTTTCTTTGCCCTCTCCCATCCAAGAATGCTTGTAAAAATAAAAATCAGATAACTGTTACAAGAACCATGTGGAGACTGTGTCTGACTTCCACAAGGGGAAAGGGAATCAAACTAACTAACAGTCCAAGGCCGATGAAGTAGAGGTCAGACATGCCTCCACCCTACAACCTTCTTTACCCTGTTCTGACACCAACCATCCCTCCCACTACACTCTCTACTTCACAACTGGACTTCATATTCCATTGCAATGGCCAAACAGAACTCATAATAAAATTCACAGTTTGGGGGTGTATTAGGGAAGTGAACAGGGTATAATTCAGGATCAAAAAAACAGCTCAAGATGTAGCAGTTCTCCAGTTGGTAACACCTTTTGTCTGCTATACCGCAGGTGTGCCTCACTCATGATTTTAGCCTCTCAGCCATGTGGCCCCTTGCCTCTGCCCTGCTCCAGCAAGTGTTACAAAACTCTTATAGCCAGCCTGTGAATTCCCAAAGGACACATTCTGCAAGCCAGTGTCCTGCCCGCAGTTGCTCAGCTTTACTCAGCCCATGAACCTAGAGTCCACAGCTGCTCTGTCTCCCCATGCCACTGCCTCAGTGGTTGCCACTTTTCTCAATGGGGATCTCAAGCTCTACTCCTGCTCTTCTTCTTGATGGTCCTGGGATCATCTGTTCTGAGCCATCTTGGTACCTTTAAGTTCAGTGTTGTGTCCACTCTGTCTGTCACCTCATTGATGACTTTCCTGGTTTCTACTTTGCCAGAGACCTAGTGTGGTGCTGTAGGATCAGCACTGAACTGCTAACTGCAAGGCTGGTAGTTCACACTTACCAGCTGCTCTAAGAAACCCTATTCAGGATTGCTATGAGTTGGAACCTACTGGACAGCAATTAACAGCAACAACTCTGTATATTCCTTCCATCGTCTCTTGATGCTTTCTGCATAATTCAATAATTTGCCCAGATTGTTGTTGTTGTTGTTGTTAAGTGCCGTCGAGTCGGTTCCGACCCATAGCGACCCTGTACAGGGGTTTCCAAGGGTGTAAATCTTTACGAGAGTAGAAAGCCTCATCTTTCTCCCGCGGAGCAGCTGGTAGTTTCAAACCGCTGACCTTAAGGTTCACAGCCTGATTCGTAACCACTACGCTACCAGAGATAATCATTTAATAATGAAAGTCAAGGCTTGTATATTTTCTTCCATTCCCACAGCTTGAGAAATGCTGGGCGTGTTCTTCCCTTTTGGTTTTCTCACTCCAGATCTTTGCACATATCATTGTAATCTTTGACTTTGTCTTCATGAGCTGACCTATGAAATTTTCTGTTCAGCTCTTGGACCTCCTCATTTCTTTCATTTGCTTTAGCATCTCTACGCTGGAGACCAAGTTTCAGAGTCTCTTCTGACATCCATTTTGATCTTTTCTTTCTTTTTTGTCCTCTTAATGACTTTTTGCTTTCTTCCTGTATGATGTTCTTGATGTCATCCCACAACTCTTCTGGTCTTTGGTCTTTAATACATCTGTTAAAAAATTTGAAAATACACAAACCATGGTATTTTCAAGAACCTCACATGTATGTGGAAGTTGGACAATGAATAAGGAAGATTGTAGAAGTATTGATGCATTTGAGTTATGGTGTTGGAGGAGAATATTGAAAGTGCCATGGGCTGCCAAAAGAACCAATAGATCTGTGTTGGAAGAAGTACAGCCAGAATATTCCTTGGACTCGAGGATGGCCAGGCTTCTTCTCTCATACTTCAGACATATTGTTAGAAAGGACCAATAACTGGAGAGGGATATCATGTTTGGTAAAGTGGAAGGTCAGAGAAAAAGAGGAAGAACCCCCAGCGAGATGGATTGACAAAATGGCAGCATCAATGGGCTCAAGCGCGGCAATAATTAGTTGTGAGGTTAGCCCAGGACCAGGCAGTGTTTCGTTCTGTTGTGCATAGGGTAGCTATGATTTGGTACCAACTCGATGGTACCGAACAACAACAACAATGCACCTCTGGTGAAGCCACCACTCATCTATCAGTGGAGGTGTGTGTGCTACTATGATGCTGGATAGGTTTCAGTGGAGGGTCCAGTCTCAAAGACTAGGAAGAAAGGCCTGGAGACTGACTTTTGGAAATCAGCCAATGAAAACCCTGTGGATCACAACAGTCCCATCTGCAGCCAGGCATGTGAATGGTGTAGCGTGTTTCATTCCACTATACACGGGATCATCATGAGTTGAAAATGACTACACAGCAGACAACAACAGTAATTCTTGCTCAGGTTATCTTCCCATCCTGGGTGGACCTTTCTGAACTAACACCTATTGAGACCTGCCCAATGTCAAGACCAGGTAAAAGACACCATCCCCAGGAGACAGTGTAAATCCCCTTCACCATCCCATGCTCCATAACACAGAGATGGTCCTTTCTTCACAGGAAGTTTCTGCTAATACAATTGTCTGTCAGTTGGGAGCCCTCAGGGGCTATCTCATCCTCTCCACTCCTCACAAATGGGGTACACGGTGTTCATAGATGAGTGGAACTGAAATGAGTTGTCCTGACCCAGCGGGGGTGGGGGAACCTCAGACCGGCCCCTTCCCCTCTTTAGCATCCTGATTGGTTCCCACTTCCTCTCTGCTCTGTCCTCTCAAAATGTAGGTAGAATCCTTGGCAGATGTTGTATTCACACTCACATCCCAGTGGTTTATGATTAACCCCAACCAGTCTTGATACCTTCCAATTTCAATTTGTTAATATGCTAAAATACAAACAAGTTTCATGTTTAGAATTGTCTCAAGAACTGACACTGAACAGACCATATCTGTTCCCATCCCAGTCCCACCAAAAACACAGGCATAGCTCACAAGTACTGGCTTTCTTCAGGGACACAATTTGAGGGACAACTTTGGCATCAGATTTTCTCACTGAGCATCTGTGCTTGGGCATCTTGGATGGAGGTTAAAAAGAGTCACAGGGCCACCCAAAGTGTGTTTACTGGGCATGGGACCAAGTAAGGCAGGCTCAGGAAGAAAGAGGGATCAGTGGATCATTGGGTTTGTCACTATCAATTAGCAAATTGGACAAGTGGGACCCCTGTAGGTTCAGAGGAGGGAACTCTCAGCTCTCCCTACCCCTGGCAGGGATAGGGCAAGACTGAACACTCTCAGGGATTGCATGCAACTTCTAGTCTGGGTGTGGGCTGGAAAGAACAGACCCTAAAGGACTTTGGGGACCTTTGAGATGGAAGCAAGGACTGGTCAGGAAGAGAGCGGTGTCAGGGACTCAGGCAGAGATCAGAAGGTCTCACATAGGTGGAGTTCAGTTGCCAGCACTGGAGAAGACAGCCAGGGGGCTGAGCCTACTTGGATATGTGTTGGCAAGATGAATGGACTGGTTGGTGTCGAGGAGGAAAAGGTTGTTGTGGTCTACATGCAGTTTGAATGGGAAATGGTGCCAACTAGAGAAAGAGGAATTCAAACTCAATCCTCATATTTTTAGAAACCTAGATCCACACTCTAGGGAAGCAGGGAGGGGCCTCCCCAGCCAAGGTGACATAGGACTAACCACCGATAGAGCAGGTGCCCTTATGAGGCCTCCCACCATCCACTCATTCCATCTCCTACATCCTGTATGGTGGTTGCCACTGCTTCTTGTAGGCATCACGAGGGTTAAAGATCTAACACGAGGCGCTAGGAATCTTCCCTGGCCCAGGGAAGAACTGCTTCTTGACTGACACATTTGGGAGAAAGTCAGCTCTGGTCTTATCTTCTGTACCAGCCTAGCCTCCACCCATCTCCACCTAGCTCCTAGAAAGGGGGATGCAAATCACAACCCCAGAAGGAAGTCTTGTTGTTGTTATGTTCCATCCAGTGGCTTACAGTTCATAGTGTCCCTGTATGACAAAATAGAAATGCCACATTCCTTGAGTCCCAGGTCTTTTCTCCCAGAGAGAAACTGGTGGATTCAAACCTCTGACTTTTCAGTTAACAACTCAGTGCTTAACCATGGCATCACCAGGGCTCTTTCAGAAAGAAACAGCAGCTCGATTCCTCCTGCACATCTGTGTTCAGTACGAATCCATTGTAAAATCCAAGACCACGTGTGGTGACAATTGTTGTTAATGTTGTTAGTTGCTGTCAAGGAAATTGGTGTTCATAATGGCCGGATGTACAACAGAGCAAAATGTTGTCCAGTCCTGGGCCAGCTTCGTGATTGTCAGGCACAATTACTTAGTTCAAAATACCAGACACCTCTGGCAGTGTAGTGGTTACCAGTTGGGCTGCTAACTTCAAGGTCAGAAGTTTGAAACGACCAGTTGCTCTGTAGGAAAAAGATGAGGCTTTCTGCTTCCATATTTACAGCCTCAGAGACCCTATGCAGGGTCGCTATGAGTCAGAACCAACTCCACAGCACGTAATCACCACCATCACAACGAACAACCTATATTAATAAAAGCAACAGAGGCATGACCCTGAAATCTCAACAGCAGAATGGTGTCACATTCTCACTGGCATGGATACCTGCTTCTCAATGTTCCCACACACATGCAGGTCCCGAATAAATGCTTGTTAAATAGACGTGTGGATGGATGCGTAGGATGGAAGTCACTCTGACGTGGTAATGAAATGTCTCTTGTCAATGTGTATAATTACAATTTTTCAGTTTTCTGAGCCTAAGTATAAATTGGTCGTGACAAATGAGATGCACGAGTAAATAAAAAAATTTTTTAAAAATTAATTCTGATAGAAGAATTGCCACAGCATGTAACCAGATTGTGAAGAGACAGATGTTTATAATATTAACTCTGTAAGCAGAAGTGGGAGCCCTTAATTTATTAGGATTTTTATTTGAAGTGCTGTAAAGGAATACCCTTACAAACTGTTGCTATCTGCTGCTATTCTCAAGTCAACGCCCACTCACTGGAAACAGAACACAGTGTTGTTCATGTTCTGTGTTGTCCTCGTAATCACCAGAACGTTCGAGCCTGTCCTTGTAGCTATGTGTCAATCCATCTCACAGAGGGTCTCCCTTGCTTGTACTTCTGGCACTGTATATACCCAAATGTGATGTCTTCCTCCAGAAATTGATCCTTCCCAATGTGGAACTGTCGAGTCCTGGTTAACAACAACAAAAAATTGCACGTCCTGGTATGGCACAGTAGAGTAAGCACTGGACTGCTAGCTGCAAGGTCAGAAGTTCAATCCCACCAGCTGCTCCTCAAAAACCCTATTCAGGATCAATTGATGACAGATAACAACAACCACAATGGCTTGTCCAAAGCAAGCAAGCAAAAGTTTCCATTGGCTAACTTTTGGAAATAGACCACCAAGTCTTCTTCCCTATTCTGTTTTGGTTTGGTAGCTCCATTGATATCTGTCCATCATAGATGACCCTGCTGGTATTTGAAACATCAGTGGTATAGTTTCCAGCAACTGGCATGCATGCCACTCCCTAAAGGATGGCAGACAGACAGGCAGTATCCCTACAAAATAGTGTAGTGTGAAATTAATGAAATTGTAGTGTCTTTTCTGTACCTCCACATTGATGAGTAAAAGGAATCTGTGACAACAAAATGATCAGAGTGTCACAAAGACATAGATATTAAAGATGTCACATTTCTGCAAGAGAAAGCTGCCGCATAAATATATCTCCAACAATAAAAGCAATCAGCAATATGATTCATTGATTCATTCATAGTTTCAAGGTGCTTGTTATGTGCATATTGTCAGGAGGGACCAGTCGCTGGAGAAGGATACCATGTTTGGTAAGATGGAGGGTCAGAGAAAAAGAGGAAGACCCCAGTGAGATGGATTGGCCAAGTGGCAGCATCAATGGGCTCAAATGTGGCAACAATTGTGAGGTTGGCCCAGGATCGGGCAGTGTTTTGTTCTATTGTGCGTAGTGTTGCTAGGAGTCGGTACAGACTCGATGGCACATAACAACAACAACAACTATGTGCAAGGAGTCCTGGTGTGGTGCTTTGGGTTAATGCATCGTAATGCAAAGTCATTTGAATGCAAGGTTAGTGGTTCAAGCTCACCAGCTGCTCCTTGGAAACCCTACACAGGGTCACTATGGAATGGAATCGACTCGATGGCAATTAACAACAACACCATGTGCAAGACAGCAGCATGCTATGTGAAACTTCACTTTTATTCAGAGTTCATTTTCACCACAACATTATTCCAAAAGAGATTCCTTCCTCCCCCAGCCACCTGTAAGAATCCCAAAGAGTAGCCAGTGCATTTTTAAACACCCAAGTAGCTAGCTTCATCTACTGAAAGTACTTCAGCTGGAGCTAGAAGGAATAATGCCCTAGCACTGAGTGGATAGCCGTGCTGAAAATGCTCTCAAAAGTAAATGTATCTCACACAGTTAGGAAGGTACAAGAGAGCTTGGGGGTTTTATTGGAAACATGGAAAAGAGGTACATTCAAGAGGAATAGAACACCGAATCACCATTTTCATCTGTGTGTATATTATACGATTCGGAATGCCCCATCTTTTCTTCCTTTTGGTTTTTGGAAACCTGGTATCTATCATTAGCCAGGGTCCTCCGAATCAGCCCTGATTTTTACATTTTAATTAATATCTAACATGGAGGTAAATGTGGACAATTTCCCCCAGCCCAGATCCTAAAGGTCCTGATGGGACTGAAACCTGAAACCCTGCTTCTATAGGGATTGTTTGTTGTTGTTATGTGCTGTTGAGTAGTTTTCAGCTCATTGCGACCTTGGACAGGGTTTCCAAGGACCCGCCGGTAGGTTTGATCCACCTATCCTATTGTACCACACCAGGATTCCTGTATAGGCACTATGGCCAAGGAAACTCAATGGGCAGTTTACTCTGTCACATGGTGCCACTACAAGTTGGAATTGACTTGAAAGCACCCAATAACAACAATGACAACAAGAAAAAAGCTTGATATTGTCCAGTGGAATTTGACTCCGGGTGACCCCATGTGTAACAGAGTAGAACTGTGTTTTGTGTGGTTTTTTTCTTGGTTATTGCCTTATTACAGAGGCAGATTGCCAACTCATTGTGCGGCATCACTGGGTGGGTTTGAAACCACCAACCTTTAGATTCCTAGTCTTGTGCAAACTGTGTGTGCCACCTAGGGACCATGAAGAGGGAAAGAAATGAAGAAAAAATTGAAGGAAAAACAAATGGCCATCCATTGTCTAGAGGATCTGGGGTAGAGGAATTGTAATAGTGATTCCAAAGCATTATTATTTTAACTTGTGGGAATGGAGAAAACACAAAATAAGACCCAAATAAGTACAATTGGTCACTATCATTTACATTTTGTATACACTCATAAGCACTCAGAGAAGCTGGGAGCTTTAGAATAGAAGAAAGCAAGGAAGACGTCAGGTGTGCCCTCATAGGAAAGGGCTGGCCAAGGGAAGTTGGAAACTTGCTCAATACATGATCAGTTGTTGTTGTATGCCATCGAGTTGATTCTGACTCATAGCAACCCCTTGTGCAAAACAGAACTGCTCCGTAGTTTTCTAGTTTCTAGAAAAGATTGAAGTTGGCAAGGACTTCATTGTGCTTGGATCTACTATCAACACTCATGGAAGCAGCAGTCAGGAAATCAAATGACATTATATGAAGAAAAACATGGCATCAGGAGTGGAAAAAAACTCATTAACAACTTGCGGCGATATGCAGATGATACAACCTTGCTTGCTGAAAGTGAA
>NW_006408691.1:5009707-5013323 GCF_000296735.1 Chrysochloris asiatica | reverse complement strand
AACAAAGATGTCGGTTTGAACTCTAAGGTGTACTTGACCCAAACCATGGTATTTTCAATCGCCTCATATACATATGAAAGTTGGACAATGAATGAGGAAGACTGTAGAAGAATTGATACATTTGAGTTATGGTGTTGGAGGAGAATATTAAAAGTATATTGGACCGCCAGAAGAATGAACAAGTCTGTGTTGGAAGAAGTACCGTTAGAATGTTCCTTACAAGCCAGGATGATGGTATTTTGTGTCTCATACTTCGGACATGGTATCAGGAGAGATCAGAGTCCTGGAGAAGGACATCAAATTTGGTAAAATTAAGTTTGCTAGAATGGAGGGTTCATGAAAAAGAGAAAGACTCCCAAAGAGATGGATTAGCACAGTGTCAGCAGCAGTGAGGATGGTGCAGGACCTGACAGGGTTTTTTCTGTTGTGTTCTGGGTTGCTATGACTCAGAACTGACTTAGCAGCACCTAACAGCATCAATCTTTATGGGAAATGTAAAGCCAGAACGCTCTTTAGAAGTGAGATTGTCACATTCTTTAGAATGTGGACCAGTACCTGGAGAAAGTAGAAGGTCCATGAAAAAGAGAAAGACCTTCAATGCAATGGATGACTCAGTGGCTCCAACAATGAGCTCAAACAGCAATGATTGTGAAGACAGCACAGGACCAGGCAGTGATTTCTTCTCTTTTATGTTAGGTCCAACCTGGATGGTACTTAACATCAACAACAATCTTTATGGAAGCAGGTCATAAGGTCTTACTCCCGGGGAGTCTGATCTGCCAACCTTTTAGCTTGCAGCCAAGTCTCCAGGGTTCCTTATATGTGATCAGGTAAGGGGGTAAATTTGACTTTCTCTGGTTGGTCCTAAATTGGAAGCAAGGGGAAAAAATTAAGGAAAGTGTCTGTTGTTAATCAGTTTCTGGTCATTTGGGGTCCATAGTTACAGGAAACAATGTTTGGACCAAATGCTGCAGATAGGAGGTCAGAATATAAGTTTATTTGAGTATATGGTCTGACCATTGTGTGTTTGCAATTAATCTTTCAAATCTGTGGCACTTTTTTCCCCCAATCCATGAAGGAGGAAGAGGGGAAATGGAAAGATGGAAATTGTCCAATACACATCTGATTGATTCTTACAACATTGTGTTTTTGATTGTAAAAGTAATAGGTGATGACTTCAAAAAACTTAGAAAATAATGTAAAGCTCACAGATGCAGTAAAAAAACAACAACACATTAATCAACAACTCAAATACAACCAATGTGGGCATTTGGGTGTGACTTTCATATTATAGTATAAAGAAAATATAAATATTGTAATGCTCAAATATGTCATTTGTTTATGTTCTTTTAACTAAATATCACACAACAAATTTGTGTCTCCATCTTGATCAGAAATTCTTCGAAACATCATTGAGGTAGCTCCACAATAGCCTATTATGGAAATGAGCCACAGAAACGTTGTCTCTATTTATAGAAATTAGGTTTTCCACTTGTTCTTTATTTTAAGCAACAATGCCATTAGCACATATTTATGCCTGGAACTTTATTTGTGTCACTGATCATTTCGGTGGAAATGGGTTCCCAGAAGGGGGAACTCTGAATGAGGAACATTTAGGAGTTTTGATGCTCATGGACAGATCAATTACCATGGCACAGACAGAATGCCCAGATCCACACTGCAACCAGCAGAACACACTGCACTCCTTTTAAAATCAGAACAAAGTGAAATACATTTCACAAAAGCTTCTAAAATAAGAATTCATATATGGAGATATTAGGAAGAGCCAGGGCTAGAGTGTGATTACTGATGCCTGCCACCCTGTCTTTTGTGACCATTCAAGGTCATACATGTAAAGGTCATACTCATCTTACATCCTCCCCATTTCCCTGTCAGCTGAGGCCCCTTCTGGAGTGTGAGAGCCTGTAGCGCCTCACCTGTTCAGAGAGGCTCATGGAAGGGGGAAAGCATGTATTCTCTTTGCACTTGTTTGTTTTCTGCTTTGTTGTTATTGTTGGTTGTGCCATTGAGTCACTCTAACTCACAGCCACCCTATCTATGCACAACAGAATGAAACACTGCCCAGTCCTGCACCATCCTCACAATTGTTATGTTTGTGCCCATTGCTGCTGCTAAAATGTCACTCTGTCTCGTTGAAGGTCTTCCTCTTTTTCACTGGCCCTCTGCTTTACCACACGTCATATTTATTTTTATTCTCTGTGTGCAAACGTACTTGGCTCATAGTAAAATCAGAAGGGCTCTGACATTTTTCTGGTGCAGTCAGCTGAATAAGTAGCCCCTTTTCTAGTGAAGGGATTCGTTACACTGCCATCCTTCACTGAGCGCATGTTTAAGACCCACGGTCACCCTGCCTCTGCCATCAACAGCAACATACAGTGTTTCATTCTTCTAATCACTCAGAAAAGTGAGATTCTACCATCAGATTCAGAGGGGCAGCTGAGCTGGTGGGGAACACTTGGAGGACCAATGGACTGAACTCAGAAGCACTGTTAGATGAGCGCTTGTTTTCAGAAGAGTTCGTTTTTCTGCAGGGATACCACTGGTGGTAAAAGGGGAAGAAAATTCACCAGCAGAAGTGCCTCTATCACTGATGTTGGGGTCAGCAAGTTCTCCCCAGCACATCTCCAGTTCTCATTTATATCTTGAATCGGAAGCCAGGTAGTGATACATAAGAGGTGGACTCTGGCATTCAAAGGGGCCTGGAAAGATTCCTCTATTCTGTCACTTGCTGACTTAGATACTGGACTTTTCACACCCATCCACCTTGCTGTAGGTTCAGAAGATACCTCAGCCTTCCTTTCAGGGACACAAGCAAAGCTCTCAAGTTCATGCAGACCACATAGAAGCTCTTAGTAGATGTGAACTCCTTGGACCACCACTGCCCTTGCCACTGGCCCCTGTCTTGATGGTGGTAAGAGACTTGGAAGGTTGAGGGTTAATTCCTCTCCTGGTCCAGGTGTGCATGGGAAAGGAAAAGGCATGAGGGTGGGGTTGCGGGGAAGCAGTCAAGCAATGTGCAGCCTGCTGTTCTGCAGTAAACACACCATCCAGGAGGACCCCAATGCAAGAGGACTGGCAGAAAGCAGGGCCCATGGCCCCCACAACAACTCTTTCCCCAGGGAACACCAATAGCTCTTCTGAGGAGCAAATCTACTGCCTCCCAAGGCTCTGTGCTAGACTGCCTCAGAATCTGCTTGGGAGTGACCTCACCCTGCCTGTAATTAGGAGGAAGAGCACCAGGAACTCCCAGCTCAGCACACACAGTAGGCGGCTCTTATACCCTCTGAGATCTGAGTGTGTGGTCATCCAGTTGCACCTGGGCTCTTCCTTTTCTCCCCCTCCCACATTGCCTCCATTCATTCCTTCTCTTGTTCCTACTGCCTTTCCTTCTTTTGTTTGCTTCTTCCTGACTTTCTTCTCTCCTTCCTTCTTTCCCTTCATTTCTTATTCTTTCCTCTTCCTCCATCTTTCCTTCCTAGATTTTTTTCCCTTTGTTTCTTTCTTTTTTCTTTCCTACCTTGCTTCTTCCCTCCCTTCATTCCTTAATTCTTCCCTCCCTTCATTCTTTGATTCTTTTCTTCTTTCTATTATTATT
>NW_006408691.1:4997676-5009587 GCF_000296735.1 Chrysochloris asiatica | reverse complement strand
CAAATATCACACTAAAGTGAGTCGGACACATTTTTTGAGTTTCCCAGTGCACATAAAACTCATGTTTTTGACCTGGCTTCAATGACTGGATGATTAGAGTTCAACTAGAAGAAGAAAGAAGAGGAAAAAAAGAGTAATATGATATAATTTGATGAACTTGACCTACACCTATGGATGCAGTAGCTCAAAAGAGGGAACAAATCTTTATAGCAAAGATCATTCTCACCCCCTGCATACACAGAGTAGACAGGGATGGGCAACTTGGACATTGGCTACCCAAAATGGGGTGGGAGGGGGGCTACAAGGGTGAGAAGTGACTGGCTTACAAGCTTTCAAGAGGGAACCTAGATCCAGAGAGTGTAGAGGAAGGTAGAATCTCCACTGAGTAGTATCCAATCTGTCTAGGCAGGGCTGATGAAATGAAATGCAGAGGGTCTCTTGTAAAACAATAGTGAATAATTGTTATCAGTACTGATTATAAGGGTTGGAAATGTAAAAGTAGATGTTTTGTAGCAAGGAGGGGTGTGATTAACTTTTCAGTCTAGGAACGGAGGTCCCTGGGACCATCAAGGGAGAAGAGTGGAGAGCGGGACCCTACCCAGAGAAGCAGTGATGCCTGAGATGGAGGCAGAGAAGATGACGTAAAGAGATGGAGCAGCTGGGGACTTTAGATCCAGAGATGGAGAGGGGCTGTGTGTTGATGACCGGGGGGCAGGCTTGTAGTGTATACCCTTTGGTTGGGTGATGATGCATGGAGAGGCTTGTAATCATGACAATGAAATGATATAGGATAGAATGAAAGTAAAACTAATATTCTTCCATGTAAACTATCACATAATTCACAACAAAACATTGAAAAAAAAAACTCATGTTTACACTATACTCCATTCGTGTGCAATAGAGCATTATGAAAAAGTTCAAAATCCTGTGAGAATAACTGAAATGTGAAACAGAAACAATAAATGAACACATGCTGTTGGAAAAATGGTGCCAATAGACTTGCTTGATGCAGAGCTGCCACAGACCGTCAATGTGTAAAAGTAAACAAACACACACACACCCAAGAAAACCCCCCCACAGTATTGGTAAGTGGCAATAAGGCAAAGTACAATAAAACAAAGTAGTCCTCTATCCTTTACTTAAAGAAAATCCACAAATTTACAAGTGTAGCTTTTTGAATTCTGACAAGTAAACACACCCATGCCAGCACCACCCCATCCACACCCCAGGTTGCCCCTCATGGTCCTTTCAATGTGACCTCTCCTCTGTTTCTTGCCATTAAGGGTTAGCTTTCCATGTCTAGAACATCATATAAAAGGAATCACTCATACACATTGCTCTGGGCCAACTTCTGTAGTTCACCAAGCTTCTGAGATGCACCTTGTTGTTGTTGCTGTTGTTGTTAAGTGCCATGTAGCCAGTTCCAACTCATAGTGACCCTGTATAGGGTTTCCTAGAAGCAGCTGGTGAGTTTATACCACTGACCTTTCAGTTAGCCATCCAGTGCTTATCTTCGTGTTTGTGAATCGGTGGATGTTCTTGCTATAGCTGAGGAGAGTTACATTATATGGCTGTGCTACCACCTGCACAATGAGCGTTCTAGGTGTTTGTCATTGGAGGTTCCTGTGAATGAAGCTGCTGTGAACATACATGAGCAATGTGTGTCTTCTGGTGGATGTGTGTCTTCATGCTCTGTGAGATACCCCTAGGAGTGGTGACTCTACATGTAACACTAGAAGAATTGCTAAACCAATATCTACAGTGGTAGTACCATTCCACATGGGCCCAGCAAGTCTGTGGTTCCTGTCACTTTGCTATTCAATTCTATCTTCACTACTCTCAGGGTGAGGTGCTGACAAGCTGTGGTGACAGACTATTCATTTGGACACTTATAGGCTTTGCAAGGGATGGAAAGACCAGTCAAGGACCAATTGCCTTAAATATGGTAACAGTGGAAAACACTCAACCAATAAACCAAACAAAGGAAAGCTAAATGTGTTTTCAGAGTTTAATCTGACAGCTGAGCTCAGGATATTTTGATACTGTTGAGTGCTGTTGAGTTGGTTGCAACTCATAGCAACCCTGTATAGGGTTTCCAAGGAGCAGCTGGTGAGTTTGAACGAGCAAACTTGTGATTCAGGATGTGAGGTTCTGTTTTTGTCACCTTCATCCAAGATTTCACCAGCACTACAGTGAAGACTTATCAAAGCTCATAGCCAAAAATAAGTCTTCCTCTGCAGCAAATTTTATGAAGGTAGCCCAGGGTCAGGGATGGAGTTCTCAGTTGGGTCCTCTCTTCCCTACTGACCTCCATCCCCTTCTATACTCCATCCTGATGAGAGAAGGGACTGAGAGTCTGACTGCCCAGCTCTGAACTGACCCCGTCAGTACCAATTGGGGGACTTTGGGTCAATCATTTATACTTTTGTATCTCTATGGTGCTGTGGGTTATATATATATATACATGTTATGCTTAACTGGTTTTACTTCTAGGGAGCCCATCCTAAGACACCCACCTTGTCCACTACCACACTGTCTCTAACAATGGCCTCTAGAATACTAGGACAAGACGTGTTAACACTGAGGTTATTGACTACAGAAAACTACAGGAAACTGTGCTGACAAATGACCCATTTCATGTTATTGAAGTCAGGTGATGGACTCACAGAAACAACAAAATCAGAAATAGCAACGGCAGTAAATGTATATCGAGCATCTAACACCTTGTTAGAGGTTCACACTCACCCCAGATGCCAGACAGAGAAGCTGCCTGCCAACAGCACGTTCTCTTTGGTGCCTCTGTCCAGGGAACAACTAAACCTCTGGATCAATTCCACCTTGTGACCATTGATTCTGCAAGTGTCTGAGGCTGGTTCATAATGAAAGTCATCCAAAGGCCTTCCCTCCTTTCCCAGAAGTGGCATTGGAATAGAAAGATGTCTCTTGGTCAGGGACCACTCACCACCCTGGAGAAGGATGCAGACACATACACCACACTGAAAGGAGTGGTGGATCCAAGATATTAACAAGAGGGTAGGAGTTCATGTCTTCTTGTTGGGTCAGGTGCTGAATAAGCAGACCCAGGAAAGACCCTGCTACAGATTCAACAGTGCCAAGAAAGAGCGCTAGGGTGATTTGTGTAGCTTGTTCTAAAAGCCAAATTTATGATTAGGAGATTAGCAGGCAGAAGAGCCCATCTGTGGTTTCGCTTGAGGTACTGACGGCTGAGTTGAAGCCTTTACATCAGACCAGAGCAACTGTCTGAGCCTGGTACTGTGCTCTGACCTGCTCTGCTCTGACTTGATTCACTACAGGAATGAAAGAGTTCTCACTTTCCACTGGGCCATTCCCATCAGCACACCAATACACTTTGATCTGCCTTCTTTAAAAACCTTCCTTAGTCCCGCATTATTCTCCATGTATTAACCATTTCTATACAGCTATTCCTAGTAGAACTTTGCCAGTCTTCTTTAATCCCTCCCTCCATATAGCTCTTGAGCACGTTCTAAAGAGATTCCAACTCCACTGTCTTGCTAAATTGGCTTCTGTTCAAGTTACCTCTGAGCTCCTGCAATCAACTGTAATGGCTACTTCCTGTTTTCACTGAGCCTGTCTTCTTATTAACACTAAATGTGGTGGTCTGTTTCTTCCTTTTAACACTTTAGCCTCTCAACTTCTATGAAAACACACTCTCCTAGTTCTATCTCTCTGACTTTTCTTTCTCAGCCTTCTACGAGAGTTGCTTGTTTTGTTTGGTTGCTCCAGAACTTTTTCTTAACATCTCATCTTCTTCTATTTATCCTCTGGTCTTAGGAGATCGCATTTAGTCTCATGGCTTTAAATACCATTGATGGGCTGATAACTATCCAGATTATTCTCCTGACTTCTTCCAGTAGCTCAAGAGTTGTATGTCCAACTGACAACATTTGTATTGGATACTAAATAGATCTCATACTTGTGTCGATGTTGTAAGCGATTATTGAGTTGGCCTCTGGTTCATGGCAAGCCAATACATAATAGAAAAAACTGCTGTCCAGTTCAATGGCATCTCTATGTTTGATTGTGGATTGAACCATTGTGTTCCATAGGATTTTCATTACCTGACTTTCAGAAGACCATCACTAGAGTTTTCTTCTGTCTTAGTTTGGAAGCAAGCCTCCACTGACAGATGGGTATGGCTTCACATGAGGTCCATTCGCTGGGAGTCAAACCCAGATATCTCGCATGTTGGTTGGTGGTTATGTGCCAATCAAACCTGTTCCAACTCATAACAACCCTGTATAGGGTCTCTGAGACTGTACATATCACAGGAGCAGAAAGTCTAAACTTTCTCCAGCTGAAAGACTGGTAGATTCAAACTAATGACCTTGCGGTTAACAGCTCAGCTCACAATCCACTGTGCTACCAAGGCTCCTTGACATCTTGTATGTTGTTTTTGTTAGGTGCCACTGAGTTGGTACCAACTCAGAGCACCCCTATGCACAACTGAACGAACTACTTCCCAAGCTTGTTGTTGTTGTTGTTAAGTGCCGTTGAGTCGGTTCCAACCCATAGCGACCCTGTACAGGGTTTCCAAGGCTGTAAATCTTTACAGGAGCAGAACGCCTCATCTTTCTCCTGAGGAACATGTGAAAGCACTGACAAACCTAATTGACCAACAGCAGCAGAAAGTCCTTGCCCTGCAGAGCACTTTACAAGCAAGTGAGCTATCAGGGAGAAATGTTGATGCAGGTCAAGAGATATTCTGCTCAGGTTTTCAGACCTGTGCTCAGGAGGTGCTTCAGTAGCTGGCCAAGCTCGAGAACACTCAGGACCTGAAGTCTTCCCAGCTGTTCACCCACCTCCACCGTGTGGTCTTGGAGCTGCTACCAGGTGGTTCCTCCAGGAAGCCATCAGACCCAGCTCCCAAAACCATGGACTTCAAGGAGAAACCCAGCTCCCTAGCCAAAGGCTCAGAAGGACCTGGGAAAAACTGTGTTCCAGTCATCCAGTGGACTTTCCCTCACTCGAGCAAGGAGCAGAGGGGCAGTGACACAGACACAGACAGTGGTTACAGAGGAGAGTCAGAGAAGGGTGACTTGTGCAGCCAGCAGCCATACTTCAAAAGTGACCATGGACACAGGTTTGTCATGGGAGAAAGGATCGGCACTAGTAAGCAAGAATCCAAAGAACCGCTGACCCAAAAGGACAGAATGCAGTTCTCAGATGATGAAAGCCATTTCTTGGGCAGTGACCAACCAGAGGAACTCATATTTTGTCACTGTATCTGACAATATTCAGTGACTAAATATTCAGGAGTAGTCTGTCTCTCCTTCTTCCTAGTCTGTTCCAGAATCACAGCAACACATAAGCCATTTCATTAGGACAAACTGAAAGACAAATGGTGGGATAGCCTGCATAGATGGCAAGGATTCTACCATTGAATCAACACCCCACTCCTCATGGTCTCAACTACTTTATCTAAAACAAAACTATTCATTCATCACCAGATGCAAGACAAAAAATTTAACTCCCCCAGCATTTTCTATTCATTCAGTCATCCAACATTCATTGAGCACCTACTATGAGTCAATAAAGGAGCTCTGGTAGCATAGTGGTTACGAGTCGGGCTGCTAACCTCAAGGTCAGCAGTACGAAACTACCAGCTGTTCTGCAGGAGAAAGATGAGGTTTTCTGCTCCCATAAAGATTTACAGCCTCAGAAACCCTGTAAAAGGGTCACTATAAGTTAGAACTGACTTCATAGTACTTAACAACAACAACAACGAGTCAATAGTGTCCTAGATTCTGAGGACACAGCAATGGATGAAGGGAACAAAGATTCCTTTCCTACAAATGGCAGCACCAGACCCAATTTCTGTAGCCAGAGGCGTGGGAACCATCCTATTCCCTGCATTTGTCTATATTACTATTTCTCAACTAGGGATATTCCCAGAAAACCGTGCCCCAGGACACAGTTTGCTTGGATCCATGATCAATACTCATGCAATCAGCAGTCAAGAAATCAAATGATGTACTGCATTAGGTAAGTCTACTGCAAAAAAGAACTTTTTTTAAGTGTTTAAGAGCAAAGATGTCAGTTTGAGAACTAATGTGTGCGTGACCTAAGCCATGGTATTTTCAATTGCCTCATGTGCATGTGAAATTTGAACAGTGAATAAGGCAGACCATAGATGAATCAATATATTTAAATTATGGTGTTGGCAAAAATATTGAAAGTACCATGAACTTTCAGAAGAGCAAACAGATGTGTGTTGGGAGAAATACAGCCAGATGCTCCTTATAAGTGAGAGTTGTGAGAGCCTGTCTCTCATTCTCTGGACATATTTCAGGAGGGATCAGTCCCTGGAAAAGGACATTATGCTTGGTATAGTGGAGGGTCAGCAAAAAAGAGTAAGACTCCCAATGAGATGGGTTGACACAGTGCAGCCATAATGGGCTCAGACATAACAATTATGATGACAGTGTAGGACCAGGCTGTGTTTCATTCTGTTGTGCATGGAATTGCTATGAGTTGGAACCAACTCCATGGCACCTAGCAACAACCAGGAGACATTTGCCAATGCCTAGTGACAATTTTGGTTGCCATGACTGGGAGAAAGGACATGTTACTGGCATCGAGTATATAGAGACTATAGATGCTGCCAAACATGCTAACTGCCTGCCACAACAACAACAAAATGTTAAATGTCAAGTTTGAGAAATCCTGCCATACATCCAGTTCATCAATTCACATCATTAGCTTTGCTGCCAACTCATATCCTAATCTCATGATATCTCTCCTTACCCACATCCACCAACCAAATCCAAGCTGCTACCCTCTCTTACCTGGTTACTGAAGCAGACTATTTGGACACTAAGTCTTCTTCATATCCTAGAAGACCTCCTCTGTGTGCCAACAGGAGTTGTATTTCTCATTTCTGCATCCCAGGCAACTATTCATGGGTTCAGTACTTCGTCGTGTATATTATCATAATGATCACTGTTATATTCATCATGCTGTTGTTGTTAAGTCCTGGTGAGTCAGTTCTGACTCATAGCAACCCTGTATAGGGTTTCCAAATAGTGGCTGGTGAGCTTGACCCACCAACCTTGCAGTTCAAACCGACCTTGCAGTCCAGTGCATTAACCCCCGGTGCCATGCCAGGACTCCTATATTCATCATAGTCATCATATTATCATTGCCATCATCACTGTTATTGTCATTGTCATAGCCATTATACATCTTCACTATTATGAATTGAATCATGTCCCAAAAGTATAGGTTGAAATCCTAATTCGTACCAATGAATGTGACCTATGGAAGTAGGGTCTTTGAAGATGTTGTCAGTTAATATAAGGTTCTATCGGAGTAGGGTGAGTTCTAATCCCATCTGAATGGTATTCTTACAAAGAAAAGAGGCACAGACACATAGGCACAGAGGGAAAATGGCCATGTGGTGACAAAGGTAGAGAAATTTGAGTGACACTATGCAAGCCTGGGAAAGCCTGGGGCTGCAGAAGCTGAGAGAGCCAAGAAAAAACCTCCCCACTGAGACTTTAGAGAGACCACAACTCTGCTGACACTCTAAATTTGAACTTTAACCTGCTAAACCATGAGGATATAAATTTCTGATGTTTTCAGCCTCCTACTTAAAACATCTGTGGCACTTTGCTACTGTAGCACCGGGACCTTAACACAATCACCACCATCAACCACCACCACCATCGTCATCACCATTCATCAGATATTGACTCTGTCCCAGACCCCATGTTTGTGGTGGGTACATTGCACACCTCATCTCCTTTAGTCCCTCAACTACCACTCACATTTTTTTCTGAGGTGTGCATCAATCCAGACTTTGCAAATAATATCTCAGTAGCTGAGAGATCACATGACATATATTCTGGAAGTTGATTCCTTAATGTCATGTGCTGGTGTTATTAATGACTCCCAAATTGAATTTACGTGCAAGTTATTTAACTTCAGTGTGCCTCAGTTTTCTTGCCTGTAGAACTGGGACAATAATGGTGCTTAGCATATTACACTGGGCAAATCTGCTGCACAAGACATCTTTGTTCAGAGCAAAGATATCAATCAGTTTGAGGACTAAGGTGTGCCTGACCCAAACCATGGTGTTTTCAATCTCCTCATACACGTATGGAAGTTGGACAATGAATAAGGAAAAGCATGTAAGAAGACCCACAGTGAGATAGATTAACATAGTGGCAGCAGCAATGGGTTTAAGCATAACAATAATTGTGAGTATGGTGCAGGACTGGGCAGTGTTTCATTGCCTTGTGCATTGGGTTGCTGCGAGTCAGAACCAACTCAACAGCAAGTAACAACAACAAAGGGTGCTTAGTTCCCAGACATTTATAAGAATTCAAAGAGATGATTCATGGCATCTGCTACTGAGTAATATGAATAAGTCCCATTAAACTCATTGCCACTGAGTTGACTCCAATTTGAACCACCAGTTTTTCAGTTATCAGTCAAGCACTTAACAGCTGTGCCAGTGGGGCATCTCACCAGTCCCTAGCTGGTTAAAATAAATTATAAAGAAAAAGACTAAGGAAATGAAGCTCAACGGGATGAAGTACTTCACTCCAGGTCAGCCTCACAGGGTCAGCAAGACTGTCTCCCACTAGACATTGGGGGAAGATACCCATCCAGTCACCTCCTCTGTTCTAAGGGAAATCAGAAAAGCAGGAGACTTTTTTCCTTCCTGACTTCTATACAAAATTCCAGAAATAGCAAAAGCTCTGAATTAGGCTCTTGTTGTTTTTACAGCTTTGACCTTTTAGAAATCTCTCCCTTGCTCTCTGGGTCTACTGCCCCCATTTTAGAGGAATTCTGAAATTTCTCAAAATGATAGTGCTCTGCCTGACACAGAATTCATCCACCCTTCTGCCTGTGCTCCCAGACATCACCATGAGCATGCTTTCCCACCACCCATTGACCGCCACGTGCCTGCTGCTAAAACCCCTGGTATTCGCAGACCAGCTCACCAAGAACACAGACAGGAGGTGGTGACGTATCAATGACATTTACGTCCACTGTAAATTAGCTTGTCTGCACGGCTTGAAAAATTATTCTGAAAGAGAGTTGCTTAAAGTTCATTTTTGATTACAGTGATAGAAGCAGGTATACTTAGGGGCCTTCAGCAGCTGAGAAAAAGAGGAGAAGGAAAAGCCACTATCCCCAAGCTGTGGGGAGTATCTCCACCCAAAGAGAAAGGGACAGTCTAGGTTTGACCCTGGGAAGATGCCAAGCCAAAAGAAATTTTAAAAAAATAATAATTTCTATTGAGTCAATTCCAATTCAAGGTGATTTTATATGTGTCAAAGTACAACTATGCTCCTATATTGTCAGACACAAAAGGACAAATAGCGTATGATCTAACTTACCAGAAGTATCAAGATGAGGTGAGTGTATACAGACTAAAGCTTCTTATGAATGGCTACAAGGAGCTAGGGAGAGGAGGGAAAGGGAAGTCTTCGAGTCTCTGTTAATGCTGATGAAGCCATTAGGCAAAGGAAAATGGTGATGGTTGTACAATCGGATGAATGTAAGCAGTGCTACAGAACTGTATATGTAAAATGTAATGAGTTGTTAACTGTTTTGCTATGTATATATACTATGTATATCTATCTATCTATCTATCTATCTATCTATCTATCTATCTATCTATCTATCTATCTATGGAGACCTGGTGTGGTGCTGTGGGCTAATACGTCAGACTGCAAAGTCATTTGAATTGCAAAGGTCGGTGGTTCAAGCTCACCAGCTGCTCCTTGAAAACCCTATACAGGGTCACTATGGGTTGGAATTGACTAGATGGGCCTTAACAACAACATATATATATACATATATTACTACAATAAAAAAGAAAGAATGGAAGAAAATAAAAAATTAAATTGAGAAAATACTGTTGTCTTGCTTCTAACTGGGATGAGGTAAGTTCTTGCAGCTTCCTTCTTGTATTCCAGTGCTCATGTTCTCAGCAAGCACGGGAGCTCATGATGCATTGCAGGGGCCCTAAGAGAGTTTGCAAGAACAAACTTCACCTGCAGAGCCACTGAGGTGCAAGCACACTCACAACTCCTCCTTGGTGCCCACACACCTATCACCCCCTACCCTGGGTGGAAGATCGTTCTGGAACAGAGTCAGTGACGACCACAACCTGATCTGTTCTCTTGGCTGCATCCAAACCACATCAACATGGAAAAGAGCCAGAGGCCTCAGCTGCACAGCAAGTACCCAAGCCCCCTACACAGCATCTGCCATTCCACCCATCTGTTAGTGGCAGGGTGGCAGTGGCAGAGTCCCCAGCTGAGAGGAAATCTGTCCAGGCCCATTGAGGGATTTGTGATGTCTTTCCAGATACATTGTCTTACAAAATGCCATATGCCAGAAGAAGGAGAAAAGAAATAGGGAAAATGTGCTTTCTCTCAGAGGGACTTACCAAAAGAACTGGATAAGATACACCATAGAGTAAGACTGTCCACCCATTAGCTCAGGTCCCCAGAACTGATATCCTGGGGTGATTCCAGGGACCCATCGAGAGGGAGCCAGGGTCACCAGGTATACAGAGCCCCTTTCATGTGCCAGACTCTGTGGTGGTCCCTCCCAACAGTGCCATAATATCTTTCCACCACAACTGTGGATACAACATGGCACTGTTATATATACATATGTGTATATATATGGCAGATCAGGTAGATGTGCAATGAGCAGCACTGTCACCAACAACACAGAATACTGGACCAAGCAGGCTCAGGGGATGATGCTAAAACTTTGAACCACATATAAAGGAATATTTAGAAGCTTGGAAGGCTTATAGAAGAATTGTAGAAGAAGCAAGAAATCTGTAGAAGAAGCAAGAAATCCATTGCTTTCTAATTCAAGATGCTAAGCTACTCCCAGAGACGCCATCTTGGGAGGGACCAAGCAGGGGAAGGATCAGAACAGCCACAAACGCCTGACAGAACCACAGAGATACAGGGGTGGACATTCTTTTTTGGTATTTGTTTATTGGTCTCTCGCTGTCTGTGCACCTCCGTTCTGGTGACTAGAGGGGATGCCTGAGAGAATGGTCCCCCAAACCCACCCCTGGAGGGGTCTACTATGCATGCCCACAGATCTCCTCAAAATTTAAAGTGACAGGTTCTACTTAAAACCAAATGGCCACCACTCGTCTGTCAGTTTGTCGTACTGTGGTGGCTTCTGAGTTGCTATGATTGTGAAAGCTATGCCACTGGTATTTTAAACACCAGCAAGTTCACCCATGGCGGACAGGTTTCAAATGAGCTTCTAGACAAAGACAGACTAGGAAGAAAGAGTGATGAACTACTTCCAAACGTTTAGTCACTGAAAACCTTACGAAGAGCAGAGAAACACTGTCAGATATAGTGCTGAGAAAAGAGCCCCTCAAGTTGGAAGACACTCAAAAAACGACTGGGGAAGAGCTGCCTCCTCAAAGTACAGTTGACTGTGATGACACAAATGGAATAAAGCCGGTGGGAGAAAAGCCTGCGGGACCTTCATTTGCTGATGGGGCACAACTCAAAATGAAGAGAAACATCTGTAAACATCCCTTGAAAATCAGAACATGGAATGTACGAAGTATGAATCTGGGAATATTGGAAGTTGTCAAAAAAGAAATGGAATGCATAAACATTGATATCTTAGGCATCAGTGAGTTGAAATGAACTGCTATTGGCCATTTTGAATCTGACAACCACATGGTTTACTATGCTGGGAATGACAAATTGAAGAGAAATGGTGCATTCTCATCAAAAATAACATATCCAGATCAGTCATGAGGTACAACACTGTCTGGGATAGGATAATATCCATGCACCTACAGGGAAGCCCAGTTAATACCACTATTATTCAAATTTATGCACCAACCACTGAAGCCAGTGAG
>NW_006408691.1:4982163-4995871 GCF_000296735.1 Chrysochloris asiatica | reverse complement strand
ACAGCCTTTGGTATGGATTACATCTCAATGTAAAGAAAACAAAAATCCTCACCACTGGACCAATAAACAACATTCTTATCAACGGAAAAAAGATTGAAGTTGTCAAGGACTTCATTCTTCTTGGATCAACTATCAACACTCGTGGAAGCAGCAGTCAAGAGATCAAACGACGTATTGCATTAGGCAAATCTGCTGCACAAGGCCTTTTTAAAGTGTTGAAGAGCAAAGATGTCAGCTTGAGGACTATGGTGCTCTTGACCCAAGCCATGGTATTTTCAATAAACTCATATGCATGTGAATGCTGGACAGTGAAAAAGGAAGACCATAGAAGAATTGATGCATTTGAGTTACGGTATTGGAGGAGAATATTGAAAGTTCCCTGGGCTGCCAAATAACCAATAGATCCATTTTGGAAGAAGTGCAGTCAGAGTGCTCCTTGGAAGCTAGGATGGCCAAACTTTGTCTCTCATATTTTGGACATATTGTCAGGAAGGAGCAGTCACTGGAGAAGAAAATCATGTTTGGTAAGATGGAGGGTCAGGGAAAAAGAGGAAGACCCCCAGCGAGGTGAATTGGCCAAGTGGCAGCATCGATGGACTCAAGCATGGCAAAAGTAGTGAGGTTGGCCCAGGATTGGGCAGTGTTTCATTCTGCTGTGCATGTGGACTCGATGGCACCTAACAACAACAACATGCTTTGATGGTCGGAAGCTCTCCAGGGTTCCCACACCAGATGCATGCAGCGTTGTACCACGTGACTGATCTGGATATATTCTTTTTGACTATGAATGCAACACCATTCCTCTTCAATTTGTCATTCCTGGCATAGTAAACCATGTGGTTGTCAGATTCAAAATGGCCAACAGCAGTCCATTTCAGCTCACTAATGCCTAAGATACTGATGTTTATGCATTTCATTTCATTTCTTATGATTTCCAATTTTTCTAGATTCATACTTTGCACAGTCCATGTTCTGATTATAAATAAAGAGAAACAGCTGTTTCTCTTTATTTTGAGTTGTGCTCCATCAGCAAATGAAGGTCCCTAGGGCTTTATTCCCATGGTCTTTACTCCATTTGCGTCATCATGGTCAACTCTAGTTTGAAGCGGCTGGTCTTCCCCAGTCACATTTTGAGTGCTTTGTAACCTGACAGGCTCATTATCTGGCACTACATCTGACAGTGTTTTTTCTGCCATTCATAAAGTTTTCATTCAACAGTAGCTTCTTTTCCATCTGTTTTATTGTTTTGTTTTATTTTGCTTGAAAGGGATGTACACAAAAGTGCTCAGGAATATATAATTATTTAAATAAGCAAAGGGGACATTTTGCAAGCCTACCACCTGGCTGCCAGGGCATAATCTTTCTTTTTTCAGAAGTCTAGCATCTTTTGCTGCTCTATCTCTCCATGTCCTCATCTCTACCTCTGGCATCATTGCTTCTCTGGATAGGGTGCTACATTCTGTTTGTGCTCTTCTCCCTTATGGTCCTAGGGTCCTCTGTTCCTGAATCTGCCCGTGATCTTTGAAGTTCTTTTTTTAGAGACAGATCTTCGCATGATCTCTTCCCCCCTGCATCTCCCTGTGTCTTTGTATAAGTCAAAAGAGATGAAGTTTAGGACCTACTCTGGTACTGCCACATTAACATAACAAAAGAAATCCCCTATTTCCAAACACAGTGCATCCCCAGGTACAAGATTTCAACATCAGTTCTGAGGGTAGGACACAACAGGATATTTTCAAAGCTCTTCAACCCCTGCTTCCGAGAAGTCTGGATTCAGCTATACCCACACTGAAATCCTAATCCACACAAGGTCCATAAGGTCCTGTGAGTCACTGACATTACACTCTCTCCAGACTCACATGTCACTCATTTCTCTGTCCTGTTCATACACCAGCCCCAGGAAAACCTTCCTTCTTCAGGCACTCCTTTCCTGTACCTCTTGCTGACCCCAGGGTCTTAGCACCCATTATTTCTTCTGCTAGGAATGCCTTTTGCAGATTCTATCATCAGCACCTTCATCTTTTAGTCTTTCTTTTGCTCTCATGACCCCAAACAATCTTTCTTTACCACTCTTGATTATGGCACCCTATTTTATTTTCTTTGTTAGATTAACTGAAATCAGAACATACCCCAGGGAGACCAGTTAGCCCGAGACAGTGTCTTCTCTGCTCACTAATGTTCTTTTCTTTCCTTTAGTTTCAGAGATCCAATGTTGGTATTCATGTTATTGTTTAGAGTCTGCCTTGAATTCATCATCATAATATGAGACTGGTCATTTGGTACTATTGAGTTGGTCCTTAATCATGGGTTGTTGTTGTTGTTGAGTGCCGTCAAGTCGGTTCTGACCCATAGTGACCCTAAACAGGGTTTTCGAGGCTGTAAATCTTTATGGGAGCAGAAAGCCTCATCTTTCTCCTGCGGAGCAGCTGATAGTTTCGAACTTCTGACCTTGCGGGTCACAGCACGATTTGTAACCACTACACAGTGGAACAAAATGCTTCCTGATCCTGTGGGCTTTGCTGGAACCCTTAGCTCTAGTTGTTTCATGAAGCATCTGAAGGAGGGGAGGCCAGGCCAGGGGGATATCTGTATCACTTGACCCAACAGTGAGCTGGAGACACCTGTGCGATGTGACTAGCTAGTGAGTTCTTTGAGGAATAGCAGCCTGAGAGAGATTGGAAGATCCTAAAGTGGGGAGAAAACAGTATCAAGAACCTGCACCTCCCTCTCTTTCCAACTTGGACTCCCCATCTCACATTGGTCACTCACACCTGGCTGCTTACCAGAATCCTCCACAGAGAATTGCCACGCAACTTCTCCATCCCAACCCGATGTATGCCCTGTGTTCACACACTCCATGAATGCCTCCTAACTGTCACCAGTGACGGATGAGGCAAACATGGTCCTTTTTTCATGGAACCTGCAAAACTAGTGGGAGGAAAAGACCACTGACAGATGCACAAAAATACATGGGGTATATTCTGATTTCAGTTAATCTAACAAAGAAAATAAAATAGGGTGCCATAATCAAGAGTGATAAGGAAAGATTGTTTGGGGTCATGAGAGCAAAAGAAAGACTAAAAGGTGAAGGTGCTGATGATAAAATCTGTGAAAGGCATTCCTAGTAGAAGAAATAACGGTTGCTAAAACCCTGAAACCATCACAAAATTATTATGGAGCACAGGGGTCAGCTTAGCCAGTATTAAACCTAACTGTAATCTCAAGAGTGCTCTCAAGGCTCCATGGCATGTGTGTTCTCTGGATATCAGGGCAGTATGACAAGCCCCCAAGATGAGTTCCAAGGAGGCATAAGGTCATTGATATTCCCAGAAAAAATGACACCCATGCAGGCTGGGCCTCGAGGATGGGGGTGAGGAGAAGGGGCCACTCTACCAAGCAGTGAGGGCCTCTCGGTTGTCCAAGACCCCCTTCTCATTTCCAAAGCATGGCAGGGCCGGGGGCATGACCCTGCCAGCAAGGACCCCCAAACAAGGACAGGCCTTGGCAGAATGTGATGCAGACCTATTTGCATGGAGGTGGTCCTGCCCCATCTACTATCTTTGTTTGGGGGAGCAGATGTGCCTTCTGCCTTCCCATAGTCCTCTTCTCACATCACCACACACAGCCTGAAACCTTCCTTCTCAACATCATATCAATCCCTCAACACTTTGCTCTTAGCAAGGCCACACCATCCAGACCACTCCCATAAGAATTCCCTGTAGCAAACTGTCACAAACTAGAAGGCCTAAAGGAGTCCTAGTGGCACAGTGGATTAAACTTTAGGTTCTAACAACAAAGTCGGCAGTTCAAACCCATCAGTCACATACTCTTCAGGAGTAAAGTGAGGTTGTCTGCTCCTATAAAGTCTCAGAAACTCCATGGGACAGTTCTACTCTGTCATATATATAGCATCAGAAGCAACTCAACGGCAGTGGATTTGGATGCTTTGTATTTGGTGGGAGGCCCAAACCTACAGAAGTGTCATAGTTCTGGAATCACAGTATCAGTGGATCCAGGATCTAGGGAGGACCCTTCCTTGTCTCTTCCAACTTCTGGTGGCCTCAGTGTTCTTTGTCTTGTGACCGCATCCCTCCGATCCCCACCTCCATCTTCACCTGTCTGTGTCTCCTCCTCTCTCTGCCCTGTCATTGGATTTGTAGCCCACCTGGGTGATCCAGGATGACCTCATGCCAAAACCTTAACCTAATGAAAAGACCACATTTACAGATTCCTGGTGGACATATCTTTTGGGGGACCCAATTTAGCCCACTACAGTTGTGCTCAGCTAGATTAAGAACACAGTGGGTTAAACCTTGGGCTGCTAGCTGAAACCTCAGTGGTTCAAACCCACCAGGTGCTCCTCGGGAGTAAGACGAACTGTCTACTTCTGTAACATTTACAGCTTTGGAACCCTATGGACTTCTGTCCTATAGCGTTGCTATGAGTCACGTGGCAGTAAGCTTGGTTGTTTTGGTTTTCTTTTGATTTGGTTTGGCTTAGGAGTCCTGGTGTGGCTCTGTGGGCTAATGCGCCAGACTGCAAAGCCATTTGAACTGCAAGATTGGCGGTTCAAGCTCACCAGCTGCTCCTTGGAAACCCTATACAGGGTCGCTATGGGTTGGAAGTGACTCAATGGCACTTCACAACAACAACAGTGTAAGTCCAGTGAAAAGAGTGGATTCTGGGAACACAAGGTAGGTGTGGAGGCCATGCAATCATCTCAAAAAATGATGGGAAACACACAGAGCAGATTCCCACTTCTCAATTTTTCCAGGAAGTGGTCTTGAGTGAGACAAGGAACTAGGCAGGAGCCAGAATCCCAGTTTTAAATGTGGGAGGTCACGATGTGAATGTAATCGCAGATGACTTTGTTGCCTTTTACTCTTGTAGACCTCTCAGTGTCTCCCTTTGTCTTGGTCGTGGTGAGCTGAACTTTTCCCTTCACTGTTCATCATCTTTCCCTCCACTCACTTCGTACACATCTACTCCCTAGTCAATGGTGTATTCCTAGACATTCTTTAAGCCTGGAACTGAACTCACCCCCCAGAATCAGCTTTCAGCCAAACAATTGTTGTTGTTGTTGTTGTTAAATGCTCTCCAGTCAATTCCTACATAACAACCCTGTATAGAGTTTCTAAGGAGCAGCTAGTCAGTTTGAACTGCTGACCTTGTGGGTTCAAACCTTTCTTGTGGTTGAGTGTTTATTCTACAGTGCCACACCAGGCAATTGGTATTATTAAGTGCTATTGAATCGGGTTCAACTCATAGCAACCCTGTACAACGTTTCCAAGGAGCAGCTGGTGGGTTTGAACCACCCGCCCTGTGGTTCACAATCCAGTGCTGATCCTACAGTGCCACACCAGACAATTGTTGTTGCTGTTAAGTGCTGTCAAGTCAATTCCGACCCATAGAGACCTTTCGCAGTGTTTCCAAGGAGCAGCTGGTGAGCATAGATAAGTCCAAATAGTGAACAATAACACTCATGAGGAATGTGCTTTTCAACCACATGAGACCTAAAGACCAGCATTTGTCCAATTGCAAAGCTCAGAAGGCAGGGAAAGGCAGCTAAGAAGGATGAATAGGAACAGGAAAGCCAGGGAGGAAGTGGGAAGAGTGCTATTCCACTGAGAGGATTGTAACCAATGTTGTAAAACAAAATGTGTATAAATTGTTGATTAGAAAATTAATTTGCTCAGGCAACTTTCGCTCAATACAAAGTTTACAAATGGAAAATAAACATGAGAGGTCAGCCCCTGAAAGTGGAGTCTCAGAACTCATCCAGAACTTCTTCAGTTGGGCTTTCTGTCATGACCCCATCAGAGCTCTATCCCGTGGATTGGAACTCAGTTGAATCACTGCACAGAATGCAGCACTGCAATGGCCAGCGTCCAAGGCAAAAACCCTCTTGTAAAGTCTGTGGGAAATGAAGTTGGCAAAATACAATTACTTAAAATTGATGCAGACTCTGACAAAGCAAGCTTGAATAGATCTAGCTAAGCCACATGATTAATTCAATGAAAGGAAGTGACTAAATGAACTCAAATCAAAGTGATTAAATGGTATTGGAGGCTGGTTCTGTCTACAGGTGGTGATGCTTCAGTGGAGTTCTGAAGTCCTATCATTGATGCCCCAGTGACATCCCCCAAAGAAAAGCAACAACCCTGACTGAAGACAAGACCTGGAGGGTCCTCTCCAGCCCTAAGGACCACATGGTAGTCTCCAAATTGCTTTAACCCTTGTCAACCTGGTAATTGTATTGTGGTGGCTTTCATGTTGCTAGGAGGCTGGAAGCGATGCCACTGGTATTTCAAATACCAGCAGGACCACCCATAGTGGACAGCTTTCAGCAGAGCTACCATGTTGTTGTTAGGTGTCATGGAGTTGGTACCGACTCGTAGTGACCCTATGTACAACAGAACAAAACAATGCCCAGTCCTGGGCCAACCTCACAATTATTGCCACACTTGAACCCATTGATGTTGCCACATTACCAATCCATCTTGCTGGGGGTCTTCCTCTTTTTCTCTAACCCTTCACCTTACATCCTTCTCTGATATCCTTCTCCAGCGACTGGCCCCACCTGACAATATGTCTGAAGTATGAGAGACGGAGTTTGGCCATCCTGGCCTCCAAGGAGCACTCTGGCTGCATTTCTTCCAATACAGATCTGTTGGTTCTTTTGGCAGCCCATGACACTTTAAATATTCTCCTCCAACACCATAACTCAAAAACATCAATTCTTCTACTGATGGTCTTCCTTATTCACTGTCCAGCTTTCGCATGCATATGAGGTTATTGAAAATACTGTGGCTTGGGTCAGGCACATCTTAGTCCTCAAGCTGACATCTTTGCTCTTCAACACTTTTAAAAGGTCTTGTGCAGCAGATTTGCCTAATGAAATACGTCCTTTGATTTCTTGATTGCTGCTTCCATGAGTGTTGATAGTTGATCCAAGAAGAATGAAGTCCTTGACAACTTCAGTCTTTTCTCCTTTGATAAGAATGTTGTTTATTGGTCCTGTGGTGAGGATTTTTGTTTTCTTTACATTGAGATGCAATCCATACCGAAGGCCATGCTGTTTGATCTTCTTCAGTACATATTTTAAGTCCTTTTCACTTTCAGCAAGCAAGGTTGCATCGTCTGCATATCACAGGTTGTTAATGAGTCTTTCTCCAATCCTAATGCCATGTTTTTCTTCATATAATCCAGCTTCTCAGATTATTTGCTCAGCATACAGGTTGAATAAGTATGGTGAAAGAACAAAACCCTGTCGCAATCCTTTCTTTATTTTAAACCATTCAGTGTTCCCATGTTCTATTTGAACAACTGGTTCTTGGTCCACGTACAGATTCCTCATGAGCACAATTAAGTGTTCCAGAATATTCATACTTCTCAATGTTGTCCATAACTTCTCATGAGCCACACAATCAAAAACCTTTGAATTTTCAGTAAATCACAGGTAAACATCTTTCTGGTATTCTCTGCTTTTCAGAAATCAGCAATGATATCCCTCGTTCCATGTCTTCTTCTGAATCTGGCTTGAACCTCTGGAAGTTCTCTGTCAATGTATGATTGTAACCATTTCTGTATTACCATTAGTAAAACTTCACTCACATGGGATATCAAAGATACTGTCCAATGGGTTCCTCATTCCATTTGGTCACTTCTCTTTGGAATGGGCACCAATATTGATCTCTTCCTATCAATTGGCCAGATAGTTGTCTTCCAAATTTCTTGGCATAGATGAGTGAGTGCCTTCTGTGTCACCTAACTTTCTTGAAATATTTCAATTTTTATTCCATCAATTCCTGGTGCCTTGTTCATTGCCAATTCCTTCAATGTACCTTGGGCTTCTTCCTTCAGTATCAATGGCTTTTGATCATATGCTACCTCTTGAAATGGTTGAACATCAACCATTTCCTTTTGGTACAGTGACTCTGTGAATTCCTTCCATTTTCTTTTGATACTTTCTGCATCATTCAATAATATGTCCAGAAAATCCTTCAATAACAAAAGTTGAGGCTTGAATTTTTTCTTCAGTTCTGTCAGCTTGAGAAATGCTGAGGATGTTCTTCCATAGTAGGACAGAATAGGGAGAAAGATCTTTTACTCTATGTCTGAAAATCAGCCAGTGAGAACTTTATGAATCACAACAGAATGTTGTCCAAGCCTTTTGCTTTGGATTTAATCAGATAGAAGCAATCAGTGGTTTGGTGAAATAAAGATTAAGTAATGTTGAAGGAGACCCTTAGTAATAAGGATGCCACAGTAGTCATAGTGATGAAGGCGAGCATGCCAGAGATGGTGAAGATGATGCAGGATTAGAAAATGTTTCATTTTACCGTATATAAGGTTGATAGTAAATCAAAGTCATCTATCTATCATCTATCTATCTATCTATCTATCTATCTATCTATCTATCTATCTATCTATCCATCCTTCTTTCTTTTTAACTTGTCTTATTTATCTCATCTGTTGATGATCATCTATCTATAAAGAACTCCATCATTCCATCATTTATGCAGCATTTATTGAACATTTTTGTGTTCCAGACACTCGAAGGTGGGTTAATTAAAGGAGAAAAATACTACACAAGCCCTACATGTCCTGCTTGACTAAGACAGTTGACATGAAACACAGAGTTATTGAATTTATGGGCCAGCCATGAGAAGATAGGGGAGAGTGTTCCAGAAGGAGGGAAAAGTAGTGAATAAAAATACCAGAGGCAAGAAGAGGCTCATGTGTTCCTAAGAAGGTAGGTGGATATGCATGTCTTGGAAGAAAGGAGCATGGTGGATACCCCCAAAGAGGCAACAGGGCGAAGGTGTGTAGCCTGTGACTAAGGTATAGAAGACCTTGGAGGCTTTCTAACTCTCAGGTTGTAACCCAGCAGATGGGCCCAGGAATCTACGTTAATCCCAGTCCCTCCTCAGATGCTGATGCTCCTGCTCCTGACCATGTGTATCCTGGTTGGTGCACTGTGTCAGCGTGGTAAATTTGGATTTTGTCCTAAGTGTGCTGGGAGGACAGGAAAGGGTGTTACATATTAGAGTTGAGTCAATTTCAACTCATGATGACCCAGTGTGTATCAGGGTACAACTGTGCTCCACAGAGTTTTCCATGGCTGATGTTTTTGAAGTAGATCACCAGGCTTTTCTACTGAGGCACCTGAGAGTGGATTGAACCTCTAAGCTGTTGATTAGCAGCTGAGTGTGCTCACCACTTATACCACCCAAGGGTCTCGTGGAGGAAGGACAGTGTTTCCAGGTAGGAAGAGAGGAGGGGCATGTGGTTGGGAGTTGTCATCAGATGTGGGAAATGCTAGAGTGGTCACTGGGCCCAACTGAAAGGTGTAGGAGTCAGTGAGAATGGTTCTGAAGATGTCTTTCATTAAACTCAGCTGAGCACATGGGAGGGACTTGAATGAGATTGTGTGCTAGTAAATCCAAAAGCAATAGAGGGATTGGACCAATCCTTCCAGTCCCTCTACTTTCCTCTGAGCACAAACCTCAGCCCCCTCCTCAGTCAGCCCTCTGGGCTCATTCACCACAGCCCCCATGGGGCTCCAAATGTCATGATGGTTCTTGGTCATCCTACATCAAGCTGTCCCACAGCTGACCAGCATCATCCTGGTCAACTCAGCATTCCGAGTCAGAGCATGAAGAGTTCCTGCCTTTTCCTAATCTTTTGTATCTCAGTTCATCTTTGGACAAATATAAAGCAAACACAAGCCTCACAGATCCCTCAAGCAATATGCAGCCTCTCTCCACTTTCTTAATCTATGCACATTGGGGCTTATTTTTGACAGCATGCATCCCCATTAGAACAAGGGCCTTGTCTAATTACTGAACACACAATACTATTTTAATGATAATTGCAGGCTTCCTGGCACTCAGTGAAGGTGGGTGCTGTTTGAATGCCTGGGGAGAATGGCCGCCTGCATATGCCCTCACCTGCCCTGGGTGATTGTACCAACACCCACTGCATCAGACACTGTGGTTTTATTCAAAGCCAAGCCCAAGTCACAGCAGGTTCTCCCAGATCTGTGCTCTCTGGAAGGTCAGGACAGTCTGAGCCTGGTCAAATAGAGGCAGGTGGAGGACCCAAATAGCTCTCCTTCAAGAGCAGCTTCCTCTTTTGAGTGAGTTGCGTGACCCAGGCCAGCAGCTTCTCTGAGCTTATTTTCAGATAAATTCCTGGAGTCCCTGGGAAGTGCAAACATTTGTGTGTTTGACTACCAACAGGAAGCTTGTTGTTGTTAGGTTCCATCGAGTCGTGGAAGGTTCAAATCTACCTAGAGATGCCTTGGAGAAAAATCTGATGTATGGCCACAAAATCAGCTCTTGAAAGTCCTGTGGAGCACAGCCCTACTCTGACTGGACAGGAACTGGTTGATCAGTTTCTGCAGGAGAAGATCACAGAATCCAGAGAAGTTCCATGTAAATAAGCAGTGACTAAGCAACTTAGGAGGAAATAATGGTTCCTTTCGTGAAGTTGTGAAAAGCAAGTGAGATATATTAGGTAACCCTTAATGTAGTGACTTACTTGAGGTATTCTAGTGTCTCAGTGGTTAAGCACCTGATTGTGAACTAAAAGTTGGTAGTTCAAACCTACCCAGTGGTCCTGATGTCACCTATCAATCAGCTTGCCAGCATCTAATACCACAGGGTTGTTGTAGCAAAGAACCATACCTCAGTCATTAAAGACACACAGAAATAGGTTTTCACATAGTTCTCCAGGCCAGCTTGACTCTAAAGGCTGTAGGGGAGGATCCTTCCTTGCCACTTCTAGCTTCTGGTAGTATCAGGCCACCTTTGGCATTCTTCCAAAGGTAGTAGAATCAGTATGATTTCTGCTTCCATCTTCACCTGGCCTCCTTCCTGTTGTGTGTCTGTCACTGGATCCACATTCCTCTCTTCTTATAGGGATACCAGTTGGTTTGCTCCAGTATGACCTCATCTTAACCAATTACATCTGTGAAGACCTTATTTCCAAATAAAGTTAATTCTGAGGTTCAGCATGAAAGGGAATCTTTGGGGAACACTCTTAGCAAAGTGACTTTCTGTAAAGCACTAGGATTGTTGTTACTGTTACATGTCTTTAAGTTGGTCCACTCATGATCACCCCACAGATAACAGAATGAAGCAGTACCCAGTCCTGCACCATCTTCGCAATTGTTAGGATTCTCAAGTCCATTGTAGTGACCACTGTGTATTGTGAGTGGTTCCCAGCCTGGGGATGGGGACAATCCTTCTGCATTCTATTAGGCAATATTCAGTTGTGATCCGTGGCATCTTCACTGGCTAATTTTCAAAAGTCGATAGTCAGGCCTTTTCTCCTAGTCTGTCTTAGTCTGGAAGTTCTGCTGAAACCTGTCTACACTGCATGACCCCACTAGTGTAGTTGGAGCATAGCGTCCAGCATCACAGCAACACACAGCTACCACAGCACACCAGACTGGCAGATGAGTGGTGAATATAGAAATGTACTTGCCACTTATTAAGAGTTGTAGGTGGGGTGGGGGAGGGAGGGGAAGGTGGAGCACAGGGTAGGGAACAGATACAGGCTAGTTTGGGTGCTAGGGAGGGGGGCAATCTACAAGAAGGAGGAGGGGAATGAAAGAACAAGGTGGATGGGAGAACAATTAGGCAGGTTTGCATGGGCTAAGTGGGACAGAGGTAAATAATGATGTATTCACAACCTTGGAACAACAGGGCTCTGGGATACAGGGATTGAGGCATGGTTGGAATGGGCCAAAGGGGGAAAACAGTGTTAAAATGCTTTAAAAAAAAAAAAAGGTTGTAGAAGTTTTGTTATGGTTATTTATTAAATGACAGAAATGCAAGTTGATTGTGTGCTAATTAGTATTATTATTACATAGTGGTGGTCTATTCAAATGTCAATGATGCCCATCCATTGTGCTGCAGACAGGGAAAAGCAAAATGCTTAGATTTTCTAACTGTCCCTTCTCTGTAAGAAGTTGACCGGTAGACCATGGTTGTTAATGGGGTGGCTCTACTTTTCATTGTCCACTATCATCAAAAACTCACTCCAGGGAGGCTCTGGCATCATGATTTAAACCCTCCTGCAGAGAAGAGAGAATGAGAACAATGCTCTTTCCCTAACCCCAGCCTCAGTTTCCCAATCTACCCCCTCCTGACTGCTCCTCTGGTGTTTTCAGATATATGAGATAATAGTCTCAGGCAGGCTTTTAGGAATTTTTCATACCTGTTAGATTGATGGTTATTGCTTTGATTTCCATATCCCAGCAAGAGCACACACACACGCCCCAGGCACCGCCTCCCTCCCTCTCACAAGGCAATTCAATAGAATTTACCCATAGACGCCAGTAACCACAGCCCCCCTGCCCCCACCCTTAATTACAGCCTAATTACACTTGGCAGAAGTTGAAGAAAATGCCACTGTGCCTTGTTGTATAGTTTGGAGCCCAAAATAATCCAAGCGTGGCATTTGTGTGAGTCCCAGGCACTTGCAGTGTGTGGTGCAATAGTATGACTTTACCCTATAATTTTGAGAACTTCCAAATTTTTCCAAATGAGTAAAATTCTGATGTGTGAAACCGGAGGCACAGACGCTTCTTTGCATGGAGCACAGGGAAACTCTTTACGTGGGACACCTCAATGTACCCTATTGTCACCCTAATAAATCATTTGGAAAGTTTTCCTCCTTGATAACAATGATAGTGTGAGTGAACATCTTTTGTTGTTAGGTGCCATCGAGTTGGTACTGACTCATAGCGACCTTATGCACAGCAGAACAAAACACTGCCCGATCCTGGGCCAACCTCACTACTGTTGCCACGCTTGAGCCCATCGATGCTGCCACTTGGCTGATTCATCTTGTTGGGGGATCTTCCTCTTTTTCTCTGACCCTCCACCTTACCAAACATGATGTTCTTCTCCAGCGTCTGGTCCCTCCTAACAATATGTCTGAAATATGAGAGACAAAGTTTGTCCAATCAGGCCTCCAAGGAGCACTCTGGCTGCACTTCTTCCAAAATGAAACTATTGGCTCTTTTGGCATCCCACAGAGTGAATGTCTAAGCATCAGCAATTCATCTTTGAGGTACAATTGAAAGCTATGGTTGGGTCCAGTCTCTGGAACGCTGAAAGCCACATAAAGTCACCCTTTGGATCTTTCTGAATTAGAGCAAAGGATTTTTTTGTTTTGTTTTCTTCTTCCACCTCTCATCAACAACATCTAATTGAGTGCTGTGCAAATCAGCTTGCAATCAGTGCTTAAAAGGATAAATCACATTTTAAAACACTATGAACAGGGTACTTCCGGTTTGGGTGGTAGTAGAGAAAGCCAGGTAGAGAAACCTCTGTGGTGGGGGGACTGGAAACTCATGGAAGAAGCACTCAAAGAACAAGTCCAGAGCTCCAGATCTACCATAAGGTCCAGGATGTCAGTTTCCCACACTCACAAGTGAAAAAATCATGATATTAAGGAAAATACTATGAGTTAGGAATCTGGAGATGGGACTCCCTCTGCGGCCACCCTGCCCTGGCAGAGTTTAGAGGGTAGGGCTAAAGCCAGACTGGTTCAGGGAACATTGGCAAAAAGAGGCGCGGGAGACTCTACACAGGTGTGAACACTCTTTTTTGGTATTTGTTCATTGGTTTCTCACTGTCTGCACACCTCCATTCTGGTGAATAGAGGGGATGCCTGAGCAAATGGACCCCCC
>NW_006408691.1:4967625-4968424 GCF_000296735.1 Chrysochloris asiatica | reverse complement strand
GGCAAGTCCGGGGGACTCTTGGACCCAGAGTCAGTGACATAGCCACAGAGGACTAGAGTGGAGAGTGAAGCATCCGACTGATAAGAAGAGAGGGCACATGCATAAGTACACCCACACTAGCAGATAATACCCACTTGACCTGGCTTCAATGACTGGATGATCAGAAATCAACTAGAAGAGGAAAAAAAGAACAACCTGATACAATTTGATGAACTTGACCTACACCTATGGATGCAGTAGCTCAAAGATGGAACAAATCTTCACAGCCAAGGGTCATTCCCATCCCCTCCATACACGGAGAGGACAGGGATGAACAACTTGGACATTGGATACTCAGAATGGGGGGGCTTGCAGAGGCAAGAAGTGACCGGCTTACAAGCTTTCAAGAGGTAACCTAAATCCAGAGGGCATGGAGCAAGGTAGAATCTCTACTAAGTAGTATCCAATCGGTCTAGGCAGGACTGATAAAAGGAGATGTGGATAGGTCTCTTGCGATACAGTTGTGAATAATTGTTATCAGGACTGATTGTAAGGGCTAGAAATGTAAAGGTAGACGTTTTGTGGCAAAAGGAGGGGAGTGATTAACGTTTCAGTCTAGGAACAGAGGTCCCTGGGACCATCAGGGGAGAAGAGTGGAGAACAGAACCCTACCCAGAGAAGCAGTGACGCCAAAGATGGAGGCAGAGACGATGATTTGGAGAGATGGAGCGGCTGGGAACTTTGGACCTGGAGAGGGAGAGGGGCTGTGTGCTGATGACCTTGGGGCAGGCTTGCGGGGTATACCCTTTGGCTGGTGGAT
>NW_006408691.1:4935722-4967525 GCF_000296735.1 Chrysochloris asiatica | reverse complement strand
TAGTAGCACTATTTACAATAGCAAAAAGATGGAGACAGTCAAAGTGCCCATTAACTGAAGAATGGATAAACAAACTATGGTATATACACACAATAGAATATTATGCTAACTTGAAGAATAACAAGGAGGCTGCAAGCCACCGTATAACGTGGATGAACCTTGAGGACATTATGGTAAGTGAAATTAGTCAGTCACAAAAGGAGAAATACTGCATAGGACCATTACTGTAAAAGACTAAGGAAAAGAAACCCTACTAAAGGGGGGTGGATTCTATGCTGATTGCTGGGATGTGGGGGTGGGGTTAGGGGAGGGAGGGGAAGGTGGAGCACAGGGCAGGGAATAGACACAGGATAGTTTGGGTGCTGAGGATGGGGGCAATATACAAGAAGGGAGAGTGGAATGGAAGAACAAAGCAGATGGGAGAACAATTAAGTAGGTTTGCATGGGCTAAGTGGGACAGAGGTAAATAATGATGTATGCACAACCTCGGAACCACAGGGCTCTGGGATACAGGGATTGAGACATGGTTGGAATGGGGGGAAGGGGGAAATAATGTTAAGATGCTGTCTTTTGAATCTTGGTTTTCCTTGCATTATATTATAAAATAGACACTGGAGGGGGAGAGAAAGAAATAGCCAGAAATATCACCCTAGAAAGCTTATAAGTCTGTCTTCTGCCTATAACTGATTGGAATACCTAAAATGGGGCTACAACATGCCCAGTGAAGGAGTCTTCCTGTGGGGCCACTACATTACATAAGACTATAGGTGGAATCCTGAGCAGCATCCAGAATCTTCTTATGTGGGAAATTTCCACTTGAAAGTCAAAGCCTGGAGCAGCCAGGAGAACAGAAGATACTTCTTGAAAGAAAGACTGACAGCAAAAGTACAAAACAATTTAGGCAGACCGACTGATTACTATAAGAACAAGCAAGTGGCTTGCCCAGGAGACATCAAGGCAAGTGGTCGGGTCCCCTCAGGGCAAACCTCCTTCTAAGACTAAATCTTAATGGGAATGCATGCTCTGACGGTGACCATGTTTGTTACCAATAAGGGGAAATGAGGAAAAAGCAGCAATGAAGATATGAGCAGTGTTGAAACTCAAGCCTTGTGAACGGAAGATGAGACTCCGGCCACTGAAAGACCATAATCCCCTTCTCCTTGCTGTCACTCTCTACAAGCATGGCATTTTCTCTGACTTCGCTTTACCGACTAAGACTTGGGAGCCTTGTCCAGACTGTTTCAATAGCCCATGACTGGATGGATGTTCTAGCCTCCCTAAACAGAGCTGGTCTTCCCTCTGCTTAGCAACATTCCATAGCTCCCTATTATCTCTAACATTCGCTTTCTGCTCCTTGAATACCCTTCACTCTTACTAGTTCCTGGACATGCCTTCTTCAGCCCTGCTTTAGTGTCTGTCTTTCGATAGTCTTCTCTCTGTCCAGGATGCCTTTCTTCCCTTTCTTTGTCTACTTACCTTCACTTTCATCCTTTTTTTCATTTTTCCTCATCCTCTTCTTCTTTCTTTTTCCTCTGTTGCTGAATGTGCCCTATGTCTACATCACATCCAAACATACCGGTCTGCTGTCCTGGACTCCAGACTGCAGCAAAGGAGGATTTTGTCCTATTTGTCTTTGCTGCCCCAACTGCTTAGCTGAGTGCCCTGTACCTAGTGGGCATGTGACAAATGTCTGTCTGTTGATCTATGTATCTACCTATGCATCTATCTATTCCTCTACCAGGGTGAGTCAATAATTATCTGCACTCAGGTTATGTTAAAACACCTGTCCACATCCATGGTTGATGACAACATTGAGCATGCATATGAAACGATTCCATGGAATAGACGAATGACGGTAGATTATGTGACAAATTATTTGCAAATCTATGACAGACTCAGGTTTAGAAATGTTTGTTCAAAATGGGTACCAAAACAAATCATGAAAGAGCATAAACAGAAGTGTTTGCACATCTGCAAATGAAATTTGGACTGGTACTTGAAGGAAGTTCAAAGTTTCTTTAAAAAAAAAAAATGGTACTGGTGACAGGACATGGATTCATCACTACAAGCTTGAAAGTAAACGGCAAAGTATGGAATGGAAACATCCTCAATCAATGACCAAGAAAAAGTTCAAAAATCAGCCATCAGCTGTAAAATTGATGCTTACAATTTTCTGGGATTCTCAAGGGCCAGTATTAGAACACTATCAGGAAAAGATCCAACAATTAACAGCACTCATTACACTGAGATGCTCAATGAAGAGCTGAAGCCTAAATATAGGCTTTAATGCAGAGGACTGATATCCAAGGGTGTTGTGATCTTGCATGACAATGCACATCCACAAACCTCTGTCCACACTGTTTGCACTCTGTAAAACCTTGGTTCTGAGGTGTTAAAATTCCTCCCTATAGTCCTGATCTTGCTGCATTGTACTTTCACCTGTCTGGTCTCCTGAAAGTAGCCCTTTGCAGATGAAGATGCACCTCTGATGAAGAAGTGAAAACATTGGTGCATTCATGACTTGTAGCTCAGCCTAAAGCATCTTTTAATAAGGGAATATGAGAGTTTGTTAACAGATGGACAAAGTGTACTGAAAAGCATGGAGATTATGTTGAAAAATGTTGTATTTGTCTTTTCTAAAAGTTGAGTAAAATAAATTCTATTGTCTGAGGGTGGATAATTTTTACTCACCCTAGTGTCTATCTGGAGGAGCTCTGGTAGCGTAGTGGTTACGAATCGGGCTGCAAACCTTAAGGTCAGTGGTTCGAAACTACCAGCCGCTCCACAGGAGAAAGATGAGGCTTTCTACTCCTGTAAAGATTTACACCCTCGGAAACCCTGTACGGGGTCGCAACCGACTCCACGGCACTTAACAACAACAACAACAACAGTGTCTATCTGGAGTCCTGGTGTGGTGTTTTGGGTAAATACGCTGGATTGCAAAGTCAGTTTGAACCACAAGGTTGGCATTTCAAACTCACTAGTTGCTCCTCAGAAACCCTTTACAGGATTGCTATGGGTCAGAACCAATTTGATGACACTTCACAACAAAATATCTCTCTATCAATCTCTCCATTATCTCTACCCTTCTTCTCATGAGCTGGGTCATCTGCCAGACTTCAACTGTACTAGACCCAGAGACAGGCCCACATACACTTGCCCTCATTCTGAAAGGAGTCCTCCCTGTCTATATCACCCCTAAGAGCAGAAGCAGCTATGTTGAACAAAGATCTCTGAGGAATGCTTGTGGGGATGAGGACCAGGGTGGAGGCTGAGGGCAGAGGATAAGGGTGGCCTTCCCTGAGCAGAGGGTGAACCCAGAGACTTCAACAACCGACATAGACATGGGAAAGCAGGGTAAGAAAAGAGGGGGTTTCATACTCATTAGCAACCTTTGCCATCAGTCCTGTCAACCTGACTTCATATTGTTCCTTCCTAAACACACACGATTGTGTGCCTGTCTTTGTCCCCACACCCATCATCTGTGTTTCCTCCCTCATCTAGGGTGCTCTGCTGCTCCTCATCACAACAAAGTTTTCTCTCAGGACCATCTGACCCACCCTGCCTCAATGTAGATACTCAGCCCCACTCTACAGTAAGGGTTTCTCCCAAGACCATCTGACCCACCCTGCTTTGATCGAGATTCCCTCACCTCATCCCACAATTAATGGTTTCTCCCAGTACATTGGATTTGCCATGCTTTGATGTAGGCTTCCCTGCCCCATCTCACCACCAAGGGCTTTTCCCAAGACCATCTGTCACACCATGTAGACTCCCACAGCCCATCTGACCAGCAAAGACTTTTCTGAGGACCATGCCCCGATGCAGGTTCCCCAGTTCTATCCCACCAGCAAGAGCTTCTCCCAGGACTATCTGATCCTTTATGCTCCAAGGTAGACTCCCCAGACCCATCCACCAAACCTACCAGCTCTGTGTCTCACTCCACTGGAGACAAACTGCAAAACCAATGAACCTGTCTGGTAAGTCAATAATGGTCTCCAGATTATCTTCCATAGAAGGATTGGAGAGAGACATCTGAAGCAGGCATGTAAATGTAATTCCTGTGGGTTCTGGACAAAGTACCCAAAACTGGGTTGTTGAAAACATAATTCAGGAGGCCAGAAATCTGGAATCAAGATTATGCAGGGCTGGTTCCTTCTGGGGACTTTCAGGGAGAACTCTCCCAGTTTCTGGTGACCACCAGTAATCGTGGCTTGTAGACTCATCACTCCAATCTCTGTTGCTGATGTTGTCACATGATGCTCTTCCAATGTGTCACCTGTCTATATGTCTTGTCTCCTCTTTAATAAAGGCAGCACTCAGATAAGATTAGGGCCCACTCCACCTTAGTATGATCTGTTCACTGATAGCATCTTCAAAGGTCTTCTTGCCAAACAAGGTCATGTTCACAGGCATCTAGGGTTAGTATTTAAACATGTCTATCTGAACTCTGGTAGCATAGTGGTTACGAGTTGGACTGCTAACCTCAAGGTCAGCAGTTCGAACCTACCAGCCATTCCACAGGAGAAAGACGAGGTTTCTGCTCCCATAAAGATTTACAGCCTTCGGAAACCCTATGCAGGGTTGCTATGAGTCAGAACCAACTCAATAGCACACCACCAAGGCCAACAACAAGGATCTCTTAAGGAGTAATGGTGTGGTGTGTGGGATAATGCACTGGACTGCAAAGTTGGTTTGATCTACAACATTGGTGGTTCAAGCTCACCAGCTGCTCCTCATAAACCCTACACAGGGTCACTATGGGTCTGAACCTACTTGACAGTACTTAACAACAACCGTAAGTTACCTCATCAGTCACATAGAAGAGCCTGAGCTACAACTATAGTGGTCATCTAGAGAAGAGGTCTGCCATCTTGGGAGGAAAGAAGGGTTCTGAGATGGCCCAGAATCTTGTGACTCTCAAACTCTAGTCTCTCCCCAGAGAATACACAGTAAGAGTCACTCTGTGGCCCATGGAGATAGGCCAGAGGGACTTCTTCCAGGTTTCAGAGGGTGAGACAATGTTGGCCAAGAGAGGTTTGCAAATAGTGCATCCTACCTATGCAGGGCTCTATTATACATACCTGATGATCACCTTCCCATGCCAGGTTCTTTGTAGGACAACCCAGTGAGTACATGCCCATGCCAGGTTCTCTGTAAGATACACCTGGTGAGCACATGCTCATATCAGGCTCTGCAGTACACACCTGGTGAGCACCTGTTCATGCCAGGTTCCATAGTAAACACCTGTTGAGCACCTGCTCAAGTTAGGCTGCATGCCCTCTAAGATCAACCTCCAGCCACGTGATGGTTTCCTTCCTCAGTTTATAACAATCTGTGCCTGCTCTGGTCCCTTTGTTAGCCTGCAGTGAAATGGGACTGTGCCCACACAGCCAGGTGGTCCTTGCTCTGAGCTGTCTGTGAGCGCATCCTGTCAGAGTACAAGCTTGTCCTCAGGGAACCCAGGAAACTCACCAGCACCAAGCAGGCCCTATACCCGCTGCTCAGATCAATTCTGCTTAGGACATTTTAGGAGGATTTTGTACCTTCTGGTCAGATTTTACTTCTAAATCTAACTAAGCACAGCATGTACAAACCCCTTGCCAAGACTTTGAAATGGCAATAATGCTGGAGGAACAAGTGTTATCTTCATTGGTGCTGATTTGACAAGCTCTGGCACAGTTCCTCCTAATCGGACTCTGCAGGCTCAAAACCACTCTTCCTCTTACAATGCCAACTTCCCAATGGTGGTGGTTACTACTCATAACTGTTTTAATGCTGGGTCCCTTGGAATGCTGGGTAGAAGGGCAGGTGGAATAGAACCATGGGAAAAATCAAAGTGAGATGGTGTCAGACAAACACATTCAAGCCTGAGCTCAGTCCTGGCTCTGACATTTTCTATCTTGCACCTAGGATGAGTTATTTCAGCTTGCTGAGCCTAAGTTTCTCCACTTAGAGGATGCATTGCGCTAAGGTGAGAACATACTGGACCAGAGCACACCCTACTCCACAGACCAATGTCCTTACAAGAAGACGAGCAAACACATAGAGAACACACAGAGGATAAAGCAGTCTTAGGCACCCAGGGCTGCTCTAGCAAACATACCACAAGTTGTTGTTTGTTCTTGATAGGTGCCATTAAGTCAGCAGCAACTCACAGCGATCCTATGCACAGCAGAACCAAACACTGCCCACCCACCCAGTCCTGCCTCATCCTCACAATGACTGCTCTATTTGAGCCTATTGCTACAGACACTGTATCAATCCATCTAGTTGGGAGTATGCCTTTTTCTCCAACCGTTCACTTTACCACACATGATATCCTTCTTCAGGGACTGGTCCCACCTGACAATATGTCTGAAGTATGAAAGATGAAGTCTGGCCATCCTGACTTCCAAGAAGCATTCTGACTGTACTTCTTCCAACACAGATTGGTTTGTTCTTTTGGCAGACCATGGTACTTTTAATAGTCTCCTCCAACACCATAATTCAAATACATCAATTCTTCTATGAACTTCCTTATTCACTGCCTAACATTCACATGCATATGAGGTTATTGAAAATACCATGGCTTGATTCAGAAACACCTTAGTCCTCAAACTGACATCTTTGCTTTTCAACACTTTGAAGAGGTCTTGTGCAGCAGATTTGCCTAATGCAATACATTGTTTGATTTCTTGACTGCTGCTTCCATGAATGCTGATGGTTGATCCAAGCAAAATGAAGTCCTTGACAACTTCAATCTTTTCTGAATTATTTGGATGCTGTTTATTGGTCCAGTGGTAAGGATATTTGTTTTCTTTACATCGAGGTGCATCAGTTGATCTCCGTCACTAAGTATTTTAAGTCCTCTTCACTTTCAGCAAGTAAGGTTATCTCACCTGCATATAACATTTTGTTAATGAGTCTTCCTTCAATCTTGATGTCATGTTTTTCTTTATATAATTCAGCTTCTTGGATTATGTGCTCAATATACAGATTGTATAAGTATGGTGAATACAATCCTGGAGCACACCTTTCCTAATTTTAAACCATTTGGTGTTCCTTTGTTGTGTTTGAACAACTGCCTTTTGGTCTAGGTATAGGATCCTCATGAGTATAGTAAGTAAGTGTTCTGGAATGCTCATATTGTCCATAGCTTTTCATGATCCAAACAATCAAAACTTTTGCATAGTCAATAGAGCACATGTAAACATCTTTCAAAAGCACAGGTAGACAGGGAATAAGGAAGTCTGTAGAAGAATTGATGCATTTGAATTATGGTGTTGGAGGATACTATTGAAAGAGCAGCTGGTAAGCTTGAACCACCGACCTTGCAGTTCAAATGGCTTTGCAGTCTGGAGCATTAACCAACAGTGCCACATAAAAAAAAAAAAAAAAAGCTCTGATTCCCAAACTTGGTCACCTTCACAGGTACATGAGTTAAGGACGTCCATGTTTCTTTTTAGAGGACATAATTCAATTCATAACATTGTCATATGAAGACAGGGGCAGAGATGTAAGTGATGTATGGAAAAGCCAAAGCCAAAGAACTCCAAGGATTGGAAGCAGCGACCAGAAGCCAGAAGAGACAAGGAAGGATCTTCCCCCTGGAAGCTTCAGAGAGAGTGTGGTCCTGATATCACCTTGATTTCAGACTTCTGCCCTCCTGAACTGGGAGAGAATCTGTCTTTGTTTTAATCCATCCAGTATTAGATAATTTGGTATGAAAAACTAGGAAATAAATACAGTAACCTTGAGTCATCATTTCACCACCTGCATCCCCAGTGTAACCCCTCAAAGAAGGCTGGAGACCCTCATCAATGTGCTCCCTCTCCCATCTCCCCTGGCTGAGTCTGCAGTACCTTGCTGAGAGAAACCAGGCCACCACCTTGTGGCTGTGGCTCGGGCATCTGTCTTAGCCATGCTGGACTGCCGCTCCTGCTGTTCAGCCCATCAGACAGTCATTGTGTAATGACTATCATTATGTGATCGTGGTGTCTCTGGGTCCAGTGATTTGTCATTGTTAACATCTATGAAGTGCCCAGCCATCTACAGAAAATGATAATAATAAAAAAATAGGAATAGCTCCTCTCCACTGGGCCAGCACACAGCAAAGGTTCCAGAAATTAAAAAGCATGGGCAGGTGTGGGCTGGAGTGGGGATGGAGAAGTCGAGTATAAAAGGTCTTGAGCCCCTTCAAATAAATTCCTTACAAACCACTTTAAAAAGGTTGTCTACTCTCCCATTGACCTGGAAATGAGAGAGAGAAGAGAAGGGCTGGTTGGTTCAAAGTATGATGAGACCTGGGAACTCTGAGCCCATGAACAAGGACATAGTTATGGAAGGCTAGAACTGAGAGTGAAGCATACAGCTGATATGAAATGTGAGGGGGCACATACAAAAATGCCCAAACTTGCAGATAGTACCAATTTGACCTAGCTTTGATGGCTTGATGTTCAGAACTTGACTAGAGGAAGATGCAAAAAATTTGATAAAGGAAACAAGTGTAATTGCTACAATTTGAGGAACTTGGCCTATACTTATGGATGTAGTAGCTCAATATCAACAGAGATGGAAGGAATCTTCATATCAAGGTTCAATCCTATCTGCTCTGTACACAGGGTTAATAGTGACGGGCAACCTAGTTATTGGCTACCTAAAATGGGGGGACAATAATAATAAGTGACTGGCTTACAAGTTTTCAAGAGGGAGTTTAGGTTCAGAGTGTGCAGGGGAAGGTAAAACCCCCACTGAATAGTTTTCATCTTGTCTAGATGGGTCTGGTGAAAGGAGATGGTGATAAGATTTTTATGATTCAAAAGTGAATAATTGTTATCATGACTAATTGCAACTGTCACAACTGTAAAGGTAGAAGTTTTGTAACAAAAAGAGGGAAGTAGTTAATCTTACAGTCTAGGAGTAGAGGACCCTAAGACCATCAAGGGAGAAGAGCATGAGCAGAATATGGGACCATATCCAGAGAAGCAGCGGCACCAGAGATGCAGACAGAGATGATGACATAGACAGATAGAGCAGTTGAGGACTCTAGACTCATGGAAAAAGAAAGTCTGTGTGCTGGCAACCAGGAGGCAGGCTTGCAGAATATGCCCTTTGATTGTTTAAAGGATTATATATTCCTGACTGTTTTTATGTACATTCAAAAAAAGAGGGAATAGATGCAAATACTGTTGAATGATGATGCACCGAGGTTATTGTAATCATTGCAATGAAATGAAATACAATAAGAATGTAAAGTTGATGTTCTCCCATGTACCATGTAAACTATCACTCAATTCACAATAAAAACTTAAGAAAAAAAAAGTTGCCTATTATTGACTGACAAAATACACCAGATAGACTAAATGTATGCATTGCCATTGAGTCGATTCTGACTCATAGTGAACTTATAGAACAGTGGGGAACTATCCTATAGTGATTTTTAGGCTAAAATCTTCACAGAAGCAGACTGTCTTATCTTTCTCCCACAGAGCAGCTGGTGGGTTTGAACTCTGACCTTTTGGTTAGCAGGTGAGCACGTAACCACTGTGTCACCTGGGATATTCCAGAAAGAAACTGGTAGTGGTGGTGGTGATAGTGTGCCGTGCCGTTGAGTCGGTTCCAACTCATAGCAACCTTGTATAGGGTTTCCGAGGCTGTAAATCTTTACATGAGCAGAAAGCCTCATCTTTCTCCTATGGAGTGGCTAGTAGTTTTGAACTGCTGACTTTGAGGTTAGCAGCCTGACTTATAACTCTCACACTACTAAGAAAGGTTGAGTCATGGATCAACATTCATTCCAAACACCAGGGGCTAGGCATGACAAGAAGGACAGGTAAAATCTCTTGTCTCTGTCTTATTAGGCACAAGACTATCCCTTAGAAAACAAAAATAGTTCTGTCTTCAATTTTTTTTTTTAACTCAGATATCATCAGCCATGTTATAAAAGATTTTCTGAAGTGTTCAAGAGCAAAGATATCAGTTTGAGGAATAAGGTTGCCTGACCCAAGCTATGGTATTTTCAATTGCCTCATATACGTGTGAAAGTTGACCAATGAATAAGGAAAACCATAGAAGAATTGTTACATTTGAGTTGTGCTTTGGAAAAGAATGTTTAAAGTATCACAGATTGTCAGAAGAACAAACACATCTGTCTTAGAAGAAGTACAGCCAGAATGCTCCTTAGAAGTCCAGATCGCAGTACTTTGTCTCTACACTTTGGACATATTATTAGGAAAGACCTGTTTCTGAAGAAAGACACCATGCTTAGAAAAGTGGAAGGTTAGTGAAAAAGAGGAAGACCTTCAATGAAATGGATTGGCACAGTGGCATCAACAAAGGACTCAAGCAGCAAGAATTATGAGGATTGTGCAGAACTCATCAATGTTTCATTTTGCTGTTTGTAGGCTCGCTATGAGTCAGAACTGACTTGATAACACCTAACAACAATAATCTTCATCCAGAGGAGTTCCTGGGCGCATACAGTGAGCACAGAGGGGCCTTTGGAGAAAAACATGGCAGTGTACTTCTGAAAACTCAACACTGAAACTCTACAGAGAACAGCTCTATTCAAATACCTATGGGCACTCCATGAGTTTGGTGGATGCATGGAAGAGGAGGGCTCAGGGTAGACTAGGCTGTCAGGGACTGCCTGGGAAAATGTGTGAGGTTATGTGGAGTCTTGGGGGATGAGAAGGAAGAAAAGAAGCTGTATTTTCTTCTCTCTGACACCTTCTCGATCTTGATGAGGTGTCTTTACCTTTCCCATCAGATTTGATGGTATAAATACCTCTCATCAAGAGCACAGCTGTAAGGTACCCTAACATGGTGTGTTTTTGACTTTCAGGTATGGCATTCATCAAGCACTGGGTTGCTGTGGAGGTCCCCATGTGCTCCAGGCCATGTCACTCCTTGCCCTGCCTCCCTGGCTCTGGCAGGCATCACTGCTCTGCCACTTTCAATCTTTGGAAGTGTTCCTTGTCACCTGCAGGGAGGCTGTGGATGGAGCTGGAGACAGAGCTATAAATAAATCTCTCCAAGTCCATCAATGAATCCACATTGAAGACACACAAACTAGGGTTCAGTGAATTAGGAAGGGCTGGAGGGATAGGAGCCCATGGAGACAGATGGACTTTGCCAGGGTCTAATGACTACCCTCCACTGGGACCTTTTGCAGATGTGGCTAATCTCAGATGAGTAGATGTTTCTGAGTGCGTTCCACTGGCACCCAGAGTCTCTGCAATGATTAGGATTCCCTAGGCACAGACCTTGGGAATGACCTAGTGAGCTCACCCACAAAACCCACTGCTATTGAGTCGATTCTGACTCATAGAAACCCTATGGTACAGGGTAAGCTGTCACATCTCTCTCCTGAAGAGCAAATGATGGGTTTGGACTGCCAATCTTTTGTTAGTAACCTAGTGTTTAACTATTGCCCCCACTGAGCTCATACTTGGGAAATTTCCAGATTCCTCATGCTAGTTCCATGAAGGGAGTCTTTCTTCTCGTTTCTCATGTTCTCCTCACCCTTGTCTTCCTCTTCTCCCAGTCACTGCTTCTAACATGGACCCATGCAAAACCTGGATAAGAGAACAATGGACAATCTCCTTGAGTTCACTAAACCTCAATGTCTGGAAGTACAGAGGCATCACCATACCCTTATATTGGGGGGTGGGGGAGCATCATCCTCCTCAACTCTTTGTGATGGGAACCCTGCATCATGCAAAAATACAAATACAGACTTAGATAAAGAGAAACTTTGTGCAAAGATTATTTCCAGGAGAGAGAATGAACTATTGCAGAAGCAGGAGGGAGATTGTTACAATTGAAGATTGCTCCAACCATGAGATAGGAGAGTGTCCCAAGCATTAGGTAGAAAGGGGCTTCAGAAAGAGGTCTTTCTTTTATAGGGGAGAGTGAGCAAGACTCCCTGGATGGTACAAACACTTAATGCTTTTGGCTGCTAACCAACAGGTTCAAGCCCACCCAGAGGTCTGGTGATCTAATTTCAAATTCAGCCACTACAAATCCTGTGGTACAGAGTTTTACTCTCATACATATGGGGTCCCCATAAGTTGGAGCAAACATGACTATACCTGATTCTGGTTAAACAGACTTAAAAGAACCTGATGTGGGGGAGTGTGGTGAACAGGGTGATCACTCAGTATGTCAGAGAAAGTTCTACCTAAATCCAATATGTTCTCAGGGAAGGTATCTGTCTGCTAACACTGAGGGCAGGCCAAAGTTCAAGAGGCTGGGCAAAGTTTGGTTAATGAGCTTTTTCCCCCCTGAATGATCAGTATAAGCATAAAAGAAGACTTTGGGGGTCTATGTTTGACCTTGTCACAGATAAACAAGTGGGTGTTATCTAAGTTACCTGGGGAAGGGGTTCTTTGCAGTAAACTGCTTCCCAGAACATTAAAAGCGATTGGATTTAGTCAACAGTCACTGTGTGCCAAGATCACTGGGCTCAGGTGAAACTCAACATTGCAGCCTGTGTTTGTTGCAGAGACCTATTCTACTTTGAGTCCCAATCAAAACCAACAGCTTTCTGTATTGCCCAACATAGCAGTCAGAGAAAACATCATGGAAAGACCAGCCCCTAAAAAAGGGCATCAAATTTGATAAATTGAAAGGTCAATGAAATCATGGAGGTTCTCAGTTGGGAGATGAAGTGACCCAAAAGCTACAACAATGGTATGAAACAGCTACTATGAAGATGGAAGAGCATCAGCCACTGTTTCATTTTGCTACTCACAAGGTCTTCATGAGTTGGCACCCACTCAGTGGCAACCAAAAACACCAATAAATTCCAAAGAGATCTCCAAGGTTTGTGAATCTCTCAGTGGTAAGAGGTTCAAGGTGTAGTAACTTTTATTTAGTAGGGGACTTACCAGCACACTCCAGATTACTGGACCTCTACAACTTCACTGATACACAAGGCTTTGAATCATCATAGAGTTCAGTGCCCACCTTTGGAACATATGTGTCTTACCAAAACCTCCAATGGACCTGATGGTTTTTGATAATATGATCCATTTATATGATGGACTAAGATGGTAAGCCCATGTCCTGTTCAGAAAAATGTCCAGTCTCTCCAGTCTATCCCTCGGGACTACATGAAAACAGAGAACATGACAAGTGATATAGCTCTGGGGCAAGACAGTGAATGCAAATTGCTGTCCATCTCGTGTGATTCAGTGTGCCTTTGGTTCTTCTTGATGGGTGTAAAGGAGAATGCATTTGGAAAGCCAATAGTCACATACCACATGCCAGAGGCTGTTAATCTGCCCTAGAAAGATGCCACATCAGTTGTGAGGTTAAATTTGCAGCAGTTCTCTGTCTCTAGGTTTTGCACAGACCACTCTGGTGATAAAAATGATGAGGACCACTATCCCTGCATGCTTTGGGTCTGTGAGAATGGCTCTGGTCTCTGCCTTCCTCCTGAGAACTAACCAAAAGGTTGGTGGTTCAGACCCTTGGGAGAAAGATGTAGCAGTTTGATTTCATAAAGGTTTATAGCCGTGGAAACTCCATGAGACAGTTCTATTCTGAATTTTCAGGCCAGGATGAATCAGAATCAACTTATTGGCAATGGGGTTAACAGTGAAGGAGTTAAAGATCAAGGCACTTCAGATGCTTCTACTTGACTTTTCCTGCTACAATAAGTCTTATTCCACAAGTCAGGAAATGAATGTGAGAATACTCCCAAGTGCCAAGTATGCCTGTTCCATTATACACTTAGAAACTGAGTGGATCTGGGGGCCCAGAAGATCCGCAGGAGATGGGCCTTCAGAAAGAGTTAATTTATTATCCTCTCTGCTCCCTTGACTCATGTAGCCCTCCTTGAGAAAGGCACTTTGGTTTCCAATGTTGAGGTCAGCCTGAACTCTAGATCCAACAACTCCCCTGCTCATAACAGTCACCCCAGTAAATGGCCATGAGTCCCTGTGAGGGCACTGAGGAAACCACTACTCTATATATCTACCTGCTGCATTATTTTCAAGGGATTTGGTCTCAACTTCTCGCAATAGATCCTGGGTCCAATAACGGTCAAGTTTGGAAGCAGCAATGTTCATGATGTACACTTAGGGCCATTGGCCTCATCCTTATCTTGACTTCTTCTTGATCTCTGTGATCACATACCTATAGAGCATGATCCCTGTGGTTATCCATCTCTATCTATCCTTCCTGCTATTTCCAGGGACTCCTTGCAGATCAGCACCTACCATCATCCTGACTCTGCTGCAAATTTGAGCGATACTCTGCCATGTGGCCTCTGTTGTTCTGGAATCTTATCATCTCATGACAACAGAGACCCAGTCCTGTTTCATCATCTCCTATATCAGCCCAGCTCCTCAATAATGGTGATGCCCCTCACCAGGGACCCCTTATTACCATGGGAATGGTCAGGAGGTGGCTCTTTAGTCTTACAAAGGGGTTCACTCCAGAAAACCCCTTCTCTGACTCCTGACTCTTCCCTCCATAGCCTTCCCAGGGTGCTCCAGCATCTACACTTCCTTCAACATGGGCCACCACTTTCTCTGACCTCTGAGAGACCATCTTTCTCCCTAGGCCCCTGCCAGGGTATGAACTTACCTTTAGCCTCCATATCCCCACCCTCTCTCCTATCCCCTTTATGTCCCTCTACTCTGGTAAGCCAGGAACTATCTAAGCTCCTGATGCCCTACTACTCCCACCCAGAGAAAGTCCAGATATTCCCAGTTAGGTCCTGCAATCTGTGTCCCTGGATGTGGGGGTGTGGCCTGGAGGGCAGATGAAACACCTGCACGGTTATAGCTTCTGCATAGTTCTGCAGCAAGCAGGGATGAAGGTCAATCTTTAGGGAGAGGTTGGTCACTTCTATAGGGTCAGGGGCTCAGGGCGGGGGCCTGAGAGATTAAGGAGCTCAAAATATTCCCACCCTGGTCCATTTCCTTCCCCCTTAGGGCCCTGGCTCTGGATGTGAAGTATGCTGATCTCTGTGGTTTCTCCCCAGCTGGGTCTTAGCCTGCCCTCAGTTTCAGGGTTCAAATCAACTTGATCCTGAGCTGATCATTTTCATCAGAAGACACGTAAATCCCAAATCCTTACCTCTATCTGGGTGGTGCAAAAGGTTACTGTGTTCAGTTGCTAATCAAAAGGTTGGAAGTTCAAGTCCAACCCAAGATGTCGCAAATGAAAGGCCTGGTGATCTACTTCTGAAAAATCAGCCATTGAAGCCCACTCTGACACTCATGTGGTCTTCATGAATCAGAGTTGACTCAACAGTGACTGGTTAGCTTGTCACCAGTAAGATGTACCTGTGCATCTTACCCTCCAGAGATAGGGTCCAACAAGGTGAGCCTCCCACCTGTCCCTGTATGGCTTGGTCATCAGCTTCCAGGGACAGTCAGTTCTTCCCCTGCCAGTGAGGGAGTCCTTACTGTCCACTGGCCAGGGAGAATCCAGCTCAAGAGCCCCCATCCTGAGTCTACTTCTCAGGACCACTCCTGGCGGAAGCTGTCTCTTGCCAGGACTTAGAGTGAAACAGGGGTTCAGTACATGCACTGCTTGAGGACAAACTCTTGGGAGAGGGTGGGAGGGGAACAGGACCAGGCAGGGGACAACTGAGGAGGAAGTGGATTCAGATGGACACAGCTGGGCCCCGAGAACCTAGACCAGGATTTGTTCTACAGTGCTGACTCCACCATATACATCAAGTAGTCTTTGGCTGAGGGCTGTCTCCCAGGGCACAGAGGTAAGGTATTAAACTCCCAGGAGGACTGGTCAAGGTGACTCGACTAACATAGAACAAGCCTACAGAGAAGAGGGGACTTATAGTGGGGCAACCGGCCTGGAAATGGGCACTTGGTTGGAGGGTGAAATAAGTAGCATATATTACAGAAACAGACATCTGCTGCTAATGTGTCACAGGATCCCTCAGGACCTACCATTGCAAGTTGAGGAGCCAGAACAGGCTTTTCTGGAGGACAATCTCTGGGTCCTTTCCGCTGCTTTCCCGGCTGAAGCGCCCATAGCAATTACCACCTGTATCCAGTGAAATAGCAAAAGCACTGAATTGCCTCACTTCCCACAGAAGGCCATCGAAAATAGAGGCCCCAGAGACTGGCCAGGTGCCAGCTGGTGGGTAAGAAAAGGTAACAAACAGGATTGATATGTTTAATCTCACAGTGGAACTTTTCACCGAGAGACTGATGGGGCTCCATTTATCAGGATTAGGCAGCTCTCCACAAGACCAAGCTGTTGAGTCTCACCTTTCTCATATCTGAGGTTATGTTATTAAATCAAGAGCCTGATATGGAGAGCCTTCAGAGAGAAAAATGCACAGCTTTTGTAGTAGGTCTGCCTGGACTGCAACTGCCCACTCCCTCTGACCTTCTGTCAGCAAACAAGGGCTGCACCTAGCCTGGCTCCTACCCTTCGTGTCAGTCTTCATGTGTTTTGACGACACCCAGTGTGGATCTCTGACATGCATACTGGTCAGAAAATCCCGTGCCAGATGTCCTTGGCCTACTCACAGACCCATTAGAGAAACAGGCAAAGAAGAGCTTTGAAACACACCAACCAACAAACGAACATCGCCCTCAAATCAATTCCGACTCATGATGACAACCCACGTGTTACAGAATAGAGCTGCCCCATAGAGTTTTCATGGCTGTGATCTTCAAAGACCAAAGGCCAAGACTTTCTTCCCTGACACTGTTGGGTGAGTTTGAACCACCAACCTTTGGGTTAGCAATCCAGCACTCAACCACTTGCACCACCTAGGGTATCTTGGGGATTCAAGAGCTCTCAGAATCGTGGAAGGTGTTCCTAGCCAGAGGGCACTTTTAGGATTCTAGGGCAAGTCCCTGACACCCATGCATAAGGGGCTGAGAAGTATTTTCAAACCATGAACTGTGTACCTCCTGCAGAGAGTCAGTCCCAATCCTCTTACTCCAGAACTTCTTTGGACAGAGTCTGTTCAGCATGAATGTTACAAGTTTCCATTGGCCCTTTCAAATAAAACAGTGTTTTCCTGCTCCTCTCTAACTCCACTACCCAAAGTGGAAACTCTCTCCACCTCTGCCCTGCTTTCACCATCATCTCTTCTTGGGGACCCCACTTCTCAGCTTCAATTTTCAGTAGGGGAGAGCAGTTCCTCTCATCCTGTCCACATTCACTGCAGCCCAAGGAGGAAGAACAAGGGGTCTCATTGGAGAATAACAAGGGTCAGGCCGCCATTGTTGCAGAGTCAGTGGTGGGATTCTCCCAAATCATGCAGAAGACCTGGGTTCTTTTCCCGGCCCAGGAGCCCCATGTACAACTACCACCCATCTATGCTGAGCATGTTTCATTAGAGCTTTTATACCAACACAGACAATGAATAAAAGCAATCTATTCCCTAAAAGCAGTCAATGGATACTCTTTGCATCACAAGAGTCTGATTCGCAAATAGTTCTGGGAATGTTGCTGGATCAGGCAGCTAACAAGAATCTCTTTAAAAGCTTCAGGGCTTGGGTTTTCTGTTATCTGCATCTATCTCTGCCCTGGCCCATTGTAAGGTGTGGAACATGATTAAGGGCTCTGCTGCTTCCAAAAAGTTCATTCCAAGTGCTAAATTTGGGAGAAGAAATTGCAGACTATTTCCCTCTCAGTTTCTTTGAAAGTCATGTAAGACAGGCAATGGCTAAGTCACGAGGTTATGATGGTTCCAGGGTAGAATCCTCCCCTTCCATGAAGGAGATCCTAGTTTGATTCTCGGCCAATGCACCTCATGCTCAGTCATCACCTGTGTGTCCGTGGAGACTTGCATGCTGCTATGGTGTTGAACAGGTTTCAGTGGAGCTTCCAGACTAAGATGAACTAGGAAGAAAGGTCTGGAGATCTACTTTTGAAACTCAGTCAATGAAAACTCTATGGATCACAACCATCCAATTTCATTGTGTGCAGATTAACATGAGTTGGAGGCTAGCTCCATAGCAGCTAACAATAATGCCTACCCACAGGCAATTGTGATCATTGCACAATGGTGACCAAAATTCTTACCAAGAGTAAAGCACTGTGCTAAGCATTTGACACAGATGTTCCTGTTTAACCTCAAAGTGACCAGTGGTACAGATAATGTTATTGGCACCATGAATATGAGGCAACTGAAAAGATCATGGCTTGGGTCAGACCACAGTAGCCATCAAACTGACATATTTGCTCATCATGTGAAAGTTGGATAGAGAGAAAGGAAGACAGAAGAATCAATGTATTTGAACTGTTGTATTGGCAATATACCGTGGAAGGTCCAAAGAATGGAATTCACCGAGTAGTGCAAATGATAAACACGTTTGACTGCTCTTGGAGAGGTAGGAAGTTTGAATCCACTCAGAGAGACCTCTAAAGAAAGATCTGGTGATGTACTTCCAAAACATCAGTCATTGAAAAACCTGTGGGACACACTTCTATTCTGACATATGTAAGGTCACCATGAGTTGAACTTGAGCTGATGGCAACTGGTCAAAAAAAACCAAACAAACAAACCAGTCTTAGAAGAAATACAACCAGAATAATCTTTAGAAGTAAGGAAGGCAAGACTTTGGTTTGCTTCCTTTGGACATGCTATCAGGAAAGACTAATTGCTAGAAAGGGACATCATGGTTGATAAAGTAAAGGATCAGCAAAAGTGAAGGAAATCCTTAATGAGATGAAGCAAAACAGTTTTTATCCAACAGAGCCACCACACTCCCTAAATTTTGCTAAAGATAATTAAATGGTTGCAACAATACGTAAACAGGAAGCTGCCAGATATATTCAAGCCAGATTCAGAAGAGGACTAAGGGATATTATTGCTGATGTCAGATGGATCTCGGCTGAAACAGAGAATACCAGAAAGATATTTACTTATACTTTATTGAATATATGTAGGTTTCAGACTGTGTGGCTCATGACAAGCTATGGATAACGTTGTAAAGAATGGGTATTCCAGAACACTTAATTGTTCTAATGAGCAACCTGCACATAGACCAAAGGGCAGTCATTCAAACAGAACAAGAGGATACTCAATGACTTAAAATCAGGAAAGGTATGTGCCAGGGATGTATACTTTCATCATATTTATTCAATCAGTACTATAAGCAAATAATTTGAAAAGATGGGTTATATGAAGAAGTGGCATCAGGATTGGTGGAAGACTCATTAACACATGCTATATGCAGAGAATACAAGCTAGTTTGCTGGAAGCTAAGAGGGCTTGACCACCACTCATCTGTCAGTTTGTCATACTGTGGTGGCTTGTGAGTTTCTGTGATTCTGGAAGCTATGCCACCAGCATTTTAGATGCCAGAAGGGTCACCCATGGTGGATAGGTTTCAGATGAGCTTCCAGATGAAGACAGACTAGGAAGAAGGAGTGATGAACTACTTCCGAACATTTAGTCACTGAAAACCTTACAAATAGCAGAGCAACACTGTCAGATATAGTGCCGGAAAATGAGCCCCTCAGGTTGGAAGGCACTCAAAATGCAACTGGGGAAGAGCTGCCTCCTCAAAGTAGAGTTGACTGTGATGATGCAAATGGAGCAAATCCTGTGGGAGCAAAGCCCACGGGACCTTCATTTGCTGATGGGGCACAACTCCAAATGAAGAGAAACAGCTGTAAACATCCATTTAAAATCAGAACATGGAATGTACGAAGTATGAATCCGGGAAAATTACAAGTTGTCAAAAATGAAATGGAATGCATAAACATCGATATCTTAGGCATTAGCAATCTGAAATGGACTGCTATTGGCCATTTTGAATCTGACAACCACATGGTTTATTGTGCCGGAAATGACAAATTGAAGAGGAATGGTGTTGCATTCATTGTCAAAAATAACATATCCAGATCAGTCATGAGGTACAACATTGTCTGTGATAGGATAATATCCATGCACCTACAGGGAAGCCCAGTTAATACCACTATTACTCAAATTTACGCACCAACCAGTAAAGCCAGTGGAGATGAAATAGAAGAATTCTACCAACTTGTCAGCTTGAGGACTAATGTGTGCCTGACCTAAGGCACAGTATTTTCAATAGCCTCATATGCATGTGAAAGCTGGACAGTGAATAAGGAAGACCGTAGCAGAATTGATGCTTTTGAGTTATGGTGTTGGAGGAGAATATTGAAAGTGCCATGGGCTGCCCAAAAACCAACAAATCTGTGTTGGAAGAAGTGCAGCCATAGTGCTCCTTGGAGGCCAGGATAGCCAAACTTCATCTCTCATGCTTCAGAATTATTGTCAGGTAGGACCAGTCGCTGGAGAAGTATATCATGTTTGGTAAGGTGGAGGAGGGTCAGAGAAAAAGAGGAAGACCCCTGGTGAGATGTATTGGCCAAGTGGCAGCATCAATGGGCTCAAGCGTGGCAACAACAGTGAGGTTGGCCCAGGATCTGGCAGTGTTTTGGTCTGCTGCGCATAAGGTCACTATGAGTTGGCACCGACTTGAAAAGCTTACTGATGAAGATCAAAGACAATAGCCTTAGGTATGGGTTGCACCTCAATATAAAGGAAACAAAATCTTCACACTGGACCAATTAATAACATCCTGAAAAATGGAGACGAGATTGAAGTTGTCAAAGACTTTATTTTGCTGAGATCTACAATCAACATTCATGCTAACAGCAGCCAAGAGATCAAGTGAAGTATTTCACTAAGCAAATCTACTGCGAAAGACCTCTTTAAGGTGTTAAAGAGCAAACATGTCAGTTTGAAGACTAAGGTGTGCATGACTGAAGCCATGGTATTTTCAGTTATCTGTATGCATATGACAGCTGGACAATGAATAAGGAAGAACAGAGAAGAACATATGCATTTGAATTATGGTGTTTTTGAAGAACATTGAAAGTACCAAGGACCCAAAAAAATCTGTATTGGAAAAAGTGCAGTCAGAATGTTCCTTAGAAGCCAAGATGGAAAGACTTCATCTCTCATACTTTGGGACATGCTGTCAGGAAGGATAAGTTCCTGGAGAAGGACTTTGTTGTTGTTAAGTGCCATCGAATCCTTTCTGACTCATAATGAACTTGCATAGCTTTTCCAAGGAATGGCTGCTGACCTTGCAGTTCAAACTGACATTGTAATCCAGTGCTGATCCTACAGAACTGGGACTCCTGGAGAAGGACATAATGCTTGGTAAAGTAGAGGGTGTAGGGCTATAGGAGCCACAATGTATGGTAAGGTCATTTGAATTGCAAAGTCCATGGTTCAAACTCACCAGCTGTTCAGCAGAAACCCTATACAGGGTTGCTATAAGTCAGAACTGACTCTACACACTTAATACAAACAACAAAGTGGAGGGTCAGTGAAAAAGAGGAAGACCCCAAACAAGATGGATTGGCACAGTGGTGGCAGCAGTGGGCTCAAACTTAACTATCATGAGGATGGCAAAGAATCAGGCAGTGTGTTTCTTTCTGTTATGCATGGGATCCCTATAAATCAGAACTGACTTGATGACATTTAATATCAAGGGAGGATCTGTTCCATGCCTCTCTCCTAGCTTCTGGTGTTGCTAGCATCCTTGCTGCCCCTTGACTTCTAGACATCATCACTTGAACACTCGTTCTCTTTGTCCCCCTGTATTTGTACACAACATTTTTATAAGGATATCAGTCATTGGATTTTGTACGCACCATAATCAAGTACGACCTCATCTAAACTTAATTACGCCTGCAAAAAAACAATTAAATTCAGGTGCACAAGTACCAGGAATTATGATTTCTGCATATATTTGGGGTAGGTGCAATTTAACCCATTGCATCATTTAGAGCAAAGATGTCACCTTGAGGACTAAGGTGCGCCTGACCCAACCCATGATATTTTCAATAACCTCATATGCATGTGAAAGCTGGACAGTGAATAAGGAAGACCGTACAAGAATTGATGCTTTTGACTTATGGTGTTGGAGGAGAATGCTAAAAGTGTCATGGGCTGCCAAAAGAACCAACAGATTTGTGTTGGAAGAAGTGCAGCCAGAGTGCTCCTTGGAGGCCAAGATGGCCAAATTTTGTCTCTCATACTTCAGACATATTGTCAGGAGGGACCAGTTGCTGGAGAAGGATATCATGTTTGGTAAGGTGGAGGGTCAGAGAAAAAGAGGAAGACCCCCAATGAGATGGATTGGCCAAGTGGCAGCATTAATGGGCTCAAGCGTGGTAACAATTGTGAGGTTGCCCCAGGATTGGGCAGTGTTTTCTTCTGGTGTGCATAGGGTCGCTATGAGTTGGTACCAACTCAATGGCACCTAACAACAACAACAACCATTTAGTGACAAAAGCCACTGAGTCCAGTGGCCTTTTGTCCCCCCTTCCCACCCTCACCTCTGTGACTCTGTATGACAGTGCTCACCTTGCCCCTACTATCCCATCAGTTCTTCTCATCACTATTCATTCTGCCTCTTCTTTCTGCTCCCAAGACTCAGTCCTTGCCCCTTCTCATATCAGACATCCACACCTTTGGTGATCCTGTGTCTTTATGTTCTGCCTCCCAGCCATCTCCCAGCCCCAGGCGCCTATGTAAATGATTCTCTCAGACACCCACCTGTCCTGTCTCAGGTTGTTGCATCTGATCCCCTCATCTTTGCCTGCCAACCCCAGCTCAGCAATGTACACAGGCTCAGTAAGGCTTTGTTCATTTTTTCCTGGATGACAGACTTGGTGACAGCAGCTCTAACCTTTAATCCTCAGGGCATGTACCTGTAACTTTTTTTCATTCCAGTTATCATTCTAATACACCCCACTTTACACATTCAGGTCCATTTCAGTTTTGTTTCATTGACCATGATTTAACCAGGAAGAACTGGTTCGAAGTCCTGCATAAAAGCTGCAGATGGCATTTAGAAAGGGAAAATAAATGGTCTCTTGGAAGCCCTGGTGTCCCCAGGGTATGAGACACTGAAGTACTTCACTGAATTTTCCAGGGACATGACATAGGAAGATAAACACAAACACTGGTGCTGAGCCTGTAGAGTGGTGGGATAAGCTGCCAGTGGGGAGGGGTTCCAATGAAAGAAAACTTTTTTTCCTGCAAATTAGAGGCCAGAGTGAATGTCCCTGAACCTGTCACATAGAAGCAATGCTAACTAACATCCAGGATCCCCTCCCCACTTCAGCCCCAAATTTTCTGTCCTATCAATTGTTTCAGAGTCACTTGGACCCGTGGTCAACTTGTGATCCCCAAAGACCTCTTCTCCTCTATTCTTCTATTGAAAAAAACTATTACATATTTGTTGAAGATTTTCCACATGGAAGCATCTATACATCATGGTGGCAACATGTGCGAATGGACAGGTCCCAGAAGAAAGAATATAAGTAAATGTAAAGCTAAATGGTGACAGAACTCTAAGTAGTACTTTTAGGTATTAGAAGTGGGGAACAGATTATGCCAGAGTAAATGCCTAGTGAATGATAGAGGTCATTGAGTAAGGGACAACTAACCTCTATGGGCCTCAGTTTCTTCATCTGTAAAATGGGAATTATAAGAGTACCTACTTCATAATCTCCATAGGATTCTGAGGATTAATTGAATTAATGCATACATTGCCTAGTAAAACGACTGCCAAGCATATTGTTGTTGTTGTGTGCCATCAAGTCGGCTCCGACCCATAGTGACCCTGAACATGGTTTCCAAGGCTATAAATCATTATGGGAGCAGAAAGCCTCATCTTCGGCGGAGCAGCTGATAAGTTTGAACTGATGACCTTGAGGTTCGCAGTTCAATTCGTAACCACTACGCTACCGTATAGTAGGCGCTATTTAATCATGGAGTCCAGGTATGGCACCAAAGGATAATGCACTGGACCACAAGGTTGGTTTGAACATCAAGGTGGCAGTTCAAACCCACCAACCATACAGAGTTGCTATGTGTCAGAACTGATTCAACAGCTCTTGACAACAACAGCAATTATTATCATTCTCTTCAGCTTCACCATCATTAACTCTTTCATCTCCTTAATCACCATGATCCTCATCATCACCCTCATCATCATCATCACCACCACCATTATCACCGTAATCATCTTTATCATAATTACTATATCCTGGAAGGTATAAACTGAGCTGGACTCTAAGTGGTGGACTGTATTGGGATGGAAAGAAGAAAGAGAAAGTATGTCAGAAGGTGGTATGAGAGGTAGAGAATGGAGACTGTGTAGGCAGAGCATTACTGGAGCCAGTTAGGTTGAAAGGCTGGCAGCAGAGCTTAGTGGCAAAGGAATCGATTCAGAGCAGCTCTCTAGCCTCCCAATTTCTCTTCCTCCTCTGTCTCATGACTTTGCACACATCCTTGGGTCTAAGCTTTGCACCATCCTGGGTGGTCTCACCACTGCTCCATCTTCAGAATCCACCATACTTTTTTTACGGCTATGACTGTGGATGTAAGAGAAGAGGTCCAAGTGTGATGTCCTGGCCAGATTTCTCAGGACCACCCAAGCATACCCCTATCCTTAGCAGCACAGTCTAGTCCTCTTGGCTTAAGAGAAAGACAACCTGGGTTTCTTCTTATAAGCTGATGAAAAAGCCCTTCTGGGCTTGGAATGAGGATGGCGTGGTAATTAGCTGGCAGGCTGCAAACGTCGTGCCTGCAGTTCTGGCCGCTATAATCAGAATAATGTGGGAGTTGATTTGTTCTCTCCAAAATGTACCATTATTGCTAGATTTCCCACTGGCTAGCTTTGGCAATAGTCATTTATGTTTGCTTCCCACCTGGGGGGACTACTGATCCTTCCTCAGAAAGGGATGGGGCATCTCCCGGCTAGGTTGTAAATGCCTCATTACAGCTCTCAGCTGCACACTTGGTCTTTTTTCTCACTCTGGGTCACATTTCATTTTGGTTTAAATAATGAAACCAGCAGACCAGAGATTAGAGCCGTTAAATGATTTTTGTTCCCAGGAAACAGATGTCTGTCCAAGTCGTAGACTCACCCACAGCTCAGCAGACCCTCCACATTACTGAATGGGTTGGGTGTGGCCTGGAAACTGAGAGATCAAGGGGGTCAGCTGCCAGACTAGATGTTGGGCACCGGTGTGGGGTGGTCATCTCAAATAAGATGAACTGGCTTCAGAACAGATGAGGCTTCCCAGCATGGAAATAGGAGTCTTTGGTCTTCATGGATAAGCAGTAAGTCTGTCCCACTGTACCTTCCAATAACTTCCTCATGTGTCCTCATTTGGTCCTCCTACAATGCAGAACTTAACCTGAGCCCATCTTGTTGATCATGTGCAGATAAGAAAACTGAACACAAAACAGTTCAGAGAACCCTGATTCTACCAAAATCATCAAAATCTCTTAAGGGCAGTCCACATGGCATCCCTGGCTCTTCCTTCTCTTCTTCACTCCAACTTTCCTTTGCCAACAGGGAAAGTGGGTGTCCAGAGAGGCCAGGTAACAATCTCTAGGTCATGTGTCAGAAAGAATAAAAGCATGAAGCCTGGCAGCACAGTGATTAATAGCACTCATTTGCTCACTGAAAGGCCAATGGTTCAAATCCACCAGCCCTTCCATGGAAGAAAGATGTGCTGTCAGATTCCATAAAGATTGACCACCTTGGAATGGGGCAATTCTACCCTGTCTTATATGATTTCTGTGAGTAGGAACCTTGAAAACCCTTTGAAGAATTTCTGTTCTGCACACGTACAGTCACCAAGAATTGGCTCAGAATTGATTCTATGGCAACTAATAAAAACAGAAGCAAAACTCAGATAATCCACCTTGCAGCCACTGTACTCTGCCCAGAGAGCGACTTCACTTCTTTTCCTGGGTAGACAGAAAGTTCTTTTCACCTGGAAACAGTATTCATTCCAAATCATCTGAGCCACAGTTTTCTAATCTGTAAAATGGGAGTAGTAATGTCAGTCCTGGAGGACTGTTATTGAGATGAGAGGTTGGCATGGATGCACCTAATGCTGGATTTTTGTTAGGATTGTAACTCAAATGAAAGTTAATCATGACTGAACTACTTGCAACTCTTCTTTCCTCCTAGGGAAAGTAAGTCCCGTGTGCGAAGCTCAGGATAAAAACACCAGAGGAAGGGATTAATGCTACTCTAGAAAAGTGGGCTCCTATACAGCAGGGGAGCCAGTGAGGAGCTGACACTTACCAGTGCTCCTCAGAGAAAGGAAATTGCTCCCAGTGACTTACAACCCTTGCATTAAAACAATCAGCATTGTCTCTGGCTCAGAGTGAAGTGTAATAAGCAGATCGCATGTCTCATTAAGCAGGCTAAAATTAGTGTGTGCTGAGTGGCTAACAATGCCAGTGTCTTGGGCCAAACTCAGCTAAGCAGACAGTTGTTACCAGCAGGAGCAAGTGTCTGGGTTCCCTTTCTCTGGTGGTTGAATCAGCCTCAGTTTCATCACTCCTGAGGGCCATGAGGGAGAGAACATTGTGGCAATCCACCATGTTGCAAGCTCTCCTTGCACCTCTTCAACACAACCATTACTGGATGCCAGTCCCCTTCTAAGCTCCTATCTCAGATTCCTTTTGCTCAGACATCTGAACCATGACTGTAGGTTGGGCTTGGCTGCCCTCTACTCTTCGGTGCCCCAGTGTCTCTGGAAGGATGTTTCCTCCAGCTCTAGCCTGGCAAGTGCAGACTTGACTTCAGTGTTCAGCTGGCTCCAGCCCAAACAGTCGTGAGTTCCCAAGCATACAGGACTTGGGCTGATGGACTCATGTTGGAGAACTCACAAGGGCTGTGGCTGAAAGATGCACCTGGACATCACATAAGGCAGGTTCAATCCCTACTCCAGTTGCTTCCTGGCTGTGGCTTCAGGCAATGTGTTCTACCTCACAGAGCCTTCGTTCTCAGACTTTGAATGAGATTACAATGCTGTGGGTGTTTCTGTTTCCATTTCGTCATCTGTCATTCCCTCTCTAACTGTTATGAATTGAATGGTGTCCTCTGTACCTGTGGAAGGGATTCTATTTGAAATAGGATTTTCTTCTGTAGTTTTAATGAATAGGGTGGGTCCTAAATCTAATCACTTCTGGATTATAAAAAGCAGAACAGACACAAGAGGTGACACATAAGCCAATGAACTCCAAGGAACACCAAGAACATCCAAGGAACACCAAGGAATGACCAGAATCCCCAGCAAGCATTCAAAGCTGGGAAAGATGTTCACAGACAGAACCGACATGGCTGAGACCCTGATTTGGAATTTTAACATTCAGAATGGTAAGGAAATACATCTCTGCTCTTTGCAGTCATGCATGTATGATATTTCTGTTACACAGCACTACGAGACTGAGACACCAACTGAATTCCACCCACACCACTCATCTGGAGCTAAGCTTGGCAAGGTCACTAAAGCTGTTGCTAAATTCAGTGGGACCTTTATGTCTTTTAATCTCTTGTACTACACCCTCGGAAACCCTGTACAGGGTCGCTATGGGTCGGAACCGACTCGACGGCACTTAACAACAACAACAACAACTACCTTCAGTATATTTTCCTATTGCTGTCTTTCAAAATCCCCTGTTCTCTCAGATCCCAGAAACCCACATTCTGCTTCCTTCCTTCTTACCTCCCAGGGCTCTCATTCACAGAGTTGTGTGTTGGTTACTAACTTTCTCAACACCTCAAAGATGGACATTCCTCAGGCTCTGCCCTGAACTTTGCTCCCCTCAGACCGCTTTCTCCCCTGCACTGTCCCACAGAGCTCTCTGTGAGGGTGGACACCTTCTACCCTGTACTGTCCATGTGGCTGCTGAGCAATAGAAGGGTAGCCAGTGAAAGTGAGGGGCTGACATTTTTATTTCATTTTAGTTAATTTCCATGTTTGGGGTTTGTTTTTGTTTTATTTTATTGTAGTATACATGTGTTGTCATTGTTGTTAAATGCTGTCAAGTTGGTTCCAACTCACAGAAACCATTATAATGTTTCAGAGGAAAGCAAGGAGTTTGAACCACTGACCTTGTGGTTAGCAGTCTAGTGCATATCCTCCAGCGCCATATCCATAAACGTATATTTCTATATATAGATAGATAGATAGATAGATAGATAGATAGATAGATATTTGTTGTGTTAAGTGCTGTCAAGTTGGTTCTGACTCATAGTAACTTTGTATAGCATTTCCAAGGAGCAGCTGGTGAGTTTGAACCACTGACCTTGTGGCTCAAACTGACTTTGCAGTGCAGTGCTTTATCCCACAGCGCCACACCAGGACTCTCCTCTCTCTCTCTCTCTCTCTCTCTCTCTCTCTCAACACACACACACACACACACACACACACATATATATATTAGCGTAGTGGTTATGAATCGGGCTTCGAACTGTAAGGTCAGCAGTTTGAAACTACCAGCTGCTCTGTGGGAGAAAGATGAGGCGTTCTGCTCCCATAAAGATTTACAGCCTCAGAAACCCTGTACAGGGTTGCTATGAGTCGGAACCAACTCCATGGCACATAACAACAACAACATACACATCTTAAGAGAGAGAGAGAGAGTTCTGGTGTGGTGCTGTGGGTTAATGTGCCAAACTGCAAAGCCATTTGAACTGCAAGGTGTGCAGTTCAAGCTCACCAGCTGCTCCTTGGAAACCCTATACAGGGTCGCTCTGGGTCGGAACCGACTTGATGGCCCCTGGAAACCTTTCATATAAGTGAGATCATGCAATGTGAGTCCCTTTGTGAGTGACTGATTTCACTCATCATGTTTAAAGAGACTTACCACCACCTGAATGTGCCTTGTGACCCAAGGCCATGGTGTTGGGAGCACAGGCTCCTAACACAGTCTTAGTGCAGAGCATTCATAACCTATAGGTTCGTGACTCCCAAACTCCCATCTCTATCCCTGACCCCTCTTCCATGCTCCAGACCCAGAATCCAAAGCCCCCTCACTCTTCCCACTCAGACAGTTCCCAGGTATCTCAAACTCAACCTGTTAAGAACTGAACGCCTGATCTCCCCTGAGGTTCTCCCACCTGGGTAAAAGGCACCATGCTCCATTCCCCTCCTCTGGTGCCCCATATCTTCTAAACCCTGCCTTACCTCGCTTTCCCCCTATCCTAACCTGAGCCTTTGGTTCCATCCCTGCATACAGGCCCTCTTCACAGCATCTCTGCCTCCTTCTCAACCAGGATTCACATGACTATGACGTGCATCTTTAACAAACACTATCATAAAGTATCTACTAACCTAGTCCCTCACCCCCATGTATGCTACCCCCATTTTCTCATTCAACTCTACCACACAGTGTTGCTGTATGCACTGTCTCACCTCAAGTCTGCAAGAGTCTCTTCCTCACTGTCCACTTTGCTTGTCACCTGCCTTACATCATGATCTCCCTCCAGGAGTCCAAGTGGTAGCAGCTTGGGTGCAGACAGCATGAACGCTAGCCCAGTTCGCCTGTCTTCACATCCCAGCCTGGACTGCACCCACTGTGTGATATAGGGAAATTCACACTGGGACAACATTTCTGTCACTGGACAGCAGGAATCATCCCCCTAGCAGGATTGATTAAATATAATGATTATTGAATAAGTTAACACAAAAACAGTATCATTAATGAAGACAATCATTATTATCACCTGCAAGTAAACTCATACTGAAGATAATTCAAAAATGATTGTAGTAGCACATTGATAACGAGCTGCCAGAAATTCAAGTAAGATTCAGCAGAGGATATGGAACAAGGAAGATCATTGCTGATGTCAGGTGGATCTTAGCTAATAGCAGAGAATACCAGAAAGATGTTTACATGTGTTTTATTGACTGCGCAAAGGCAGCCAACTGTGTGGATAATAACAAACTATGGATAACACTGGGACGAATGAGAATTTCAGAACACTTCATTATAGTCTTGCGGAACCTGTACACAGACCAACAGGCAATTTTTGAATATTGAGTGGTTTAAAATCAGGAAAGGTGTGCATCAGAGTTGTATCCTTTCATCATACTTATTCAATTTATATGTTAAGCAAATAATTTGAGAAGCTTGACTATATAAAGAAGAACTAGGCATCAGGGTTGGAGGAAGCTTCACTAACAATCTATATGCAGATGACACAACCTTGCCTGCTGAAAATGAAGAGAACTTGAAGCACTTACTGATGAAGATCAAAGACTATAGCCTTCAGTATGGATTACACCTTAGTATAAAGAAAACAAAAATCCTCATAGCTGAACCAAAAAGCAGCATCATGATAAATGGAAAAAATATTGAAGTTGTCAAGGATTTCATTTTACTTCATTTTCATTCCATTTTACTTTCAATCAATGTCTGAAAGCAGCAGTCAAGAAATCACATGATGTACTGCATTGGGCAAATTTGGTATAAAAGACCTCTTTAAAGTATTAAAAGACAAAGCTGTCACCTTGAGGACTAAGATACACCTGACCCCAACCATGATATTTTCAATTGCCCCCTCTGCATGTGAAACTGGACAATGAATGAGAAAGACTAAAGTAGAATGCATGCTTTTAAATTAGGGTGTTGGCAAAGAATACTGAATATACCATGGACTGTCAGAAGGATGAACAAATCTATGTTGGAAAAAGTACAGCCAGAATATTCTTAGAAGGGATGGTGGAAAGACCCCATCTCACAAAATTTTGGACATATTATTAAGAGGGACCAGTCTTTGGAGAATAGCATTATGCTAGGTAAAGCAGGGAGTAAGCGAAAAAGAGGAAGACACATAATAATATGAAATGATACAGTAGCTGCAACAATGAGCTAAGATAGCAATGATTATGAGGTAGAACAGGACTGGGCACTATTTCATTTGATTGCATAGGGTCACTATGAGTTAGAACCAATTCAGTGGTACCTAGTGGCTGTGTGGACTCAGACCTCCAGCCTTTGGTTAGTGGCCAAGCAAATTAATTGCACTGCACAGAGACTTTCAAAGAACGCTTGCTATTATGAACTAATAATTCCCGCCCCGAACTTGACTGAGCCTCCCTGCTCTAGGCTTCCATGGAGATCCCTCACACAAGTCCCTGCACACAACCCTCAAGCTCATCATTCTTGTTGGACAGTAAACTCCATGAAGGTGGCACCTGTGTTTGCTGCTACACCACCATTTACTCACCCTCTGCCAGAAAATGAAGTTGTGAATGATTTCATTCTACTTTAGCCAACAATCAACACCCATGGAAGCAGTAGTCAAGAAATCAAATAATGTATTGCCTTGGGGAAATCTGCTACGAAAGACCTCTTTAACTTAAAAGCAAAGATGTGGCTTTAATGACTAAGGTGCCCCTGACCTAAGTCACAGACTTTTCAGTGGCTTCACATCCATGGGTAAGTTGAACAATAAGAGAGGAAGACCAAAGAATTGACATGCTTTAACTGTAGTGTTGGTGTAGAACATTGAATATATTGTGGACTGAACAAACCCATCAGTCTTAGAAGAAATACAACCAGAATTTTCCTTAGAAGTGAGGGTGATGAGCCTTTATCTGGCTCACTTTGAATGTGTCATCAGGGAAGACAAATTTCTAGAAAAGGACATAATGTTTGGTAAAGTAGAGGACCAATTAAAATGGGGGAAGATCCAACACCATAAGTTGGAGACAACTCAACAACAAATGTGGAAACCAGTGCTCAACTAAAGTGTGCTGAAGAAATTCATGATAATCCTATATGTTTGCTTATTTTTGTTAATCCTAAAAGAGATCCACCAACCACTAAAGCCAGTGAAGATGAAATAGAAGAATTCTACCAACTTCTTCAATCTGAAATCAATCAAACATGCAATCAAGATGTATTGTTCATTACTGGTGATTGGAATGCAAAGGTTGGGAGCAAAGAGGAAGGACCAGTAGTTGGAAAATTTGGACTTGTTGATAGAAATGATGCTGGAAAAC
>NW_006408691.1:4931990-4932738 GCF_000296735.1 Chrysochloris asiatica | reverse complement strand
AGAAGACAAGAAAGAAGGAAAAGGTCAAAATGAATGTCAGAAGAGACACCAAAACGTGCTCTCCAGCATAGAGATGCTAAAGCAAATGGAAGAAATGAGGAGGTCCAAGAGATGAACAGAAAATTTCAAAGATCAGCTCGAGAAGACAAAGACAAATACTACAACAAAATGTGCAAACATCTGGAATCAGAAAACCAAAAAGGAAGAATACACTCAACATTTCTCAAACTGGGGGAACTGAAGAAAAAAATTCAAGCCTTGACTTTCATTATTGAAAGGTTCTCTGGACAAATTATTGAATGATGCAGAAGCATCAAGAGAAGGTACAGGGAATACACAGTCATTACCAAAAGGAAATGGTTAATGTTCAGCCGTTTCAAAAGGTATCATATGATCAAGAGCCAATGATACTTAAGGAGGAAGTCCAAGGTGTATTGAAGGAATTGGCAAAGAACAAGGCACCAGGAATTGATGGAATAAAAATTGAAATCTTTCAAGAAAGTGAGGCTACACTGGAGGCACACACTCATCTATGCCAAGAAATTTGGAAGACAACTGTCTGGCCAACTGATTGGAAGACATCCATATTTGTACCCATTCCAAAGAGAGGTGGCCAAGAAGAATGCAGAAATCATTGGTCAATCTCTTTGATATCTCATGTGAGTAAAGTTTTGCTAAAGGTAATACAAAAACGGCTACAATCATACATTGACAGAGAACTTCCAGAGGTTCAAGCTGGATTCAGAAG
>NW_006408691.1:4928200-4931890 GCF_000296735.1 Chrysochloris asiatica | reverse complement strand
GACTCGATGGCACCTGACAACAACAACAACAAAAGAGATACATGAATAATTTCTTGCTATAAGAGCAATAAATGGTGAAATGGATAGAATGAAATTGATAGACTCTGTGCAGATACTCTCATTCCTTTCCTGTCTTTATAGGAAACTGCCGTAGACGTTTTGGTGCACATCCTTGTGTACTTTTTTCTGGGAATTAACCATATGTATTTGTTTCCTTATCTCTATTTGATGTACATACTGTAACTGGAATAAGTGTGCATTTGTGCCAACTCTCAGGGTCCCAACACCGACACCCAAAGTTCTTCCAGCCTGGACATTTTAGAAGCAGCATGCTGAGAGTGAAGTTTAGAGGGTTCCATTGTGATGGGTATAGACACCTTTCCAGAAAAGGGCGGGAGGGGTTGGAGGGAGAGACCAGAAAGCAGGAAACACAGGAGGAAATGCTCTATCCCAAAGGCTCAAGCTGCTTTGTAGTGTCCTGATTACAAAGCACAGAACACTTTCGTTTTCCTCTTAATAGAGAGTAACGATTGAGACCCAATTCCCATTTTGGTTTTAAATTCGTACTGAAAAGAGTATTAGAAATGAAGCATTAATGGAATGTGAAAAATGAACTCTGCATTCAGCTCCCATTTATGAAATTGCTCAAGCTCATCTTGGGGAAGGGGAAGGTGTATAACTATGCCCAGAAACTCAGCATTTCCAGCTTGCACACACGGCTGGCAGCCACTAAGCCGAATGGATAAATATTTTATGTACTTTAATTTTCTCATCTGTGGGCTTGATGTTCTGAGTCATCTTTTGTTTTATTTTCCCTACTTCAAAACGTTGAAAGTGCTTATTCTCTTTTCCCAATGAAGGACACATTTCCCTGTTTCTGTTCCATTGCTTTTCTCTTGCACTTGAGAAGACAAAGATGGTGTGACTCAAGAAGGGCTCCTTTAAGTCACCTGCCTTTTCCATATTCCCTTTGGCCCCTTCTTCTCTCTAATATCACCTGTCTTGTGCTTCAGCTTGTACTACTCAGAGTGCTGTTGTTGCTATCATTGAGTCTGCCCCAACTCATGGTGAGCCCGTGCACAATAGAATGAAACACTGCTTGGTCCTGTGCTAACCCCATGGCCATTTGTAGATCAGACCACTGTGATCCGGAGTGTTTTCATTGATTGATTTCAAATGTACATCTCCAGGTCTTTCTTCTAGCTTAGCCTGGATGCTCTGCTGAAACTTGCTCAGCATCACAGACACACACACAAGCCTCCACTAATAGACAATGACTTCACGGGAGGTGCGTTGGCTAGGAATCAAACCCAGATCCCCTTCATGGAAGGTGAGAATCTTACCACTGAAACACCAATGTCAGCACTATTCAGAATATAGCCCTCTTCCCTTTCTCCTTTTCTAACTGGTCTCTACAGAATTTTGTGGCATGGCTGCTTTCCCCTTACTTGGTTCACATGTCCATCTGTTTTCCTTTTCTCTTCTTCCTCAGCACCATTCTCTCTCCTCATGTGAACCTTGGACTTTTCACGACAGTGCAATTAGTCCTTACAAAAGGGCAACTTTTCTCTAAGGGCAAAGTTAAGAAAGGGATGAGAAGGTAGGTGGAATGGAAGTAGCAACCACAGGGAGGAAGTGGGATAACTGTTGTTACATGGAAGGAAGTGCAATCATTGAGATGAAACAAAATGTATGACTTATTGAATGTAAAACTGATGATCTTCTCTGTAAACCTTCACTTAATTCACAATAAAAATTTGAAAAAAATGTGGGACCTGCTGTACTTTATTGTATACTTTCCACCCTCCTACATCTTTTTAATTCATGAATTTTCATGTACCAACCCTTTTTCTGAGTGAGAAAGATCTCTGTCTATAAGGGAAGCAGAATTGCAGCATCCTACTAACACATAGACCACAAACAGGAAGCACCTGTTTCTGTTCCCATACTAGGGAGTTGGGCGGAAACCTAGGTAAGGATGGGCTGGAGCACCAAAGTGCCTCATTTCACCAAAGCCATCACCACGTTCATCTCTCCCACTTCTCTATTTCATATTTTGGAGGGGCACAAGAGTTACATAGTAGCACCACAATCTTCTATTGCTACAACTTTCAAAAACGATCATTGAGAAGGCAATGTAACTGCACTATTAAAGACATTTTAGAAATATTAAAAGTGCTCATGATCCCAACACTCAAGCACAGCGCTGGCTTTTATTTGGAGCAGCCTGGTCTTCACCTAAACTCACTCCATTATTAAAACACATGTGCTTTAAAGGGAAATGAAATGTGTGTACATCAGAGCACAATGTATCTAGGTTCCAAGAAACACAGCTTGGAACATGCAGAATTTCCTTGCAGCCCCAGAAAAAGGAGATAGTGTATAGTGGAGTGGGCGGAGATCTTCCCAACTCAAGAATCATTGAGCTAGTGATCCTCTTATCTTCTTCTCAAAGCTAATAAATAATGGCTTCAGTCCTTTTGAAAGAGTTCCCAAAGAGCCACCGTGTTTCCCTTGGAGAGTCAGAGCCCAGACCCCTCCTCATTACCATCTAATCGTCAGTGAGACTGGGTACTTCTGAAGGTCTGACCCTTCCTCGCAGCCTTGACTAACACTTCAAGATCCAGTCTGAGTTGCTGTTTGATTGAGTCGAAACTCTGAGATGTGGCATTCCCAATACTTCACTCTCTTTTAACACCCATTTTCAATCTATCATCAAATCTAACCACTTTCACCTCCTAAATATCATTTTACTCTGGACATTTGCTCTCCAAGCTGAGCCCATCCACCCCTTACTCCATTCAGGCACACATTACCATTAACTGGATTCTGGTAAAAGCTGAAATGTTATTTATTTCCCTTTCCTCTAACTTTTCCCCAAATCCCACCCAACCAACCCAAACAGCATCTCCCAGCCTCCTCCCTAGCATGGAGCAGGTAACAGGGAGCATTCAACCCTGTCCCTAAACTGTCTCAGAAAGACTGACCTCGGGATCCTGGGAGACTGTCCATCTACGTACTCCTAGACTTCTGGCCAACTTCTACAGAAAGACACCAGCACAGCATTCTTGCTTCAGTCAGGACAAAGTCGGAGGTGGAGCTAACACTCTAGGGCTCCTGCAGAATCAGGTTGACACTGTACTGAGGTTCAACTTCCTTCTTTTCTCTATCATGCTTTCCCTTCCCAACTGCCTTACTGGGTTTTCTGGGGATAACCAAGACTTTGTCATAGAGAATGCTTTGGGAGAACTCACCCCAGACTATACTGTATCCTTTCATTAGAGTTTGCCATCTGAAGAGCACTTTATGGAGTTCTAGTGGTCCAGGGACCTTACACATGGACCTCAACATATATAATATATATAAATCAAATTGACTACATCTGTGGAAAGAGACAATGGAAAAGGTCCATATCATCAGTGAAAACAAGGCCAGGGGCAGATTGTGGAACAAACCATCAATTGTTGTTGTTGTTGTCAGGTGCCATCGAGTTGGAACCATCAATTACTCATATGCAAATTCAAACTGAAGCTGAAGAAAATGAAAACAAGTCCACAAGAGCCAAAATATGACCTTGAGTATATCCCAACTGAATTTAAAGATTATCTGAAGAACATATTTGATACATTAAACACTAAAGACCAAAGACCAGAAATGTTGTGGCATGACATCAAGAACATCATACATGAA
>NW_006408691.1:4917071-4924850 GCF_000296735.1 Chrysochloris asiatica | reverse complement strand
GCTCCTTGGAGGCCAAGATGGCCAAACTTCGACTCTCATACTTCAGACTTATTGTCAAGAGGGACCAGTTGCTGGAGAAGGATATCATGTTGGTAAGGTGGAGGGTCAGAGAAAAGGAGGAAGACCCCAACGTGATGGACTGGCCAAGTGGCAGCATCGATGGATTCAAGCATGGCAACAGTAGTGAGGTTGGCCTAGGATCGGGCAGTGTTTTGTTCTGCTGTGCTATGGATTGGTACCTACTCAATGGCACCTAACCACCACCACAACAATGGTCCAGTGATTACATATTCACCTGCTAACTGAAAGGTGGTCAGTTTGAACCCACCAGCCCTATTGTAGTGGATAGATGTGGCATTCTGCTTCCATACTGTTTCCTTGGAAACTTTAGGGACAGTTCCACTCTGTCCTATAAAGTGACTAAGAGAAACCACTCAATGGCATGCAACCTTTAACCTACTTGTCTTAACCTACTTGCTCTTGTTTCATTCTCACAACAGATCTGAGAATCAAGCAAACAACTCTCAGTAACTCCATTTCATGGATGAGAATACTGAGGCCCATAGAGATTCAGGCAATTTCCCAGTGCCTTATAACTAGTAAGGGAAGGCTATGCATCCAACCTAGATCTGAGTTATGCCTTCAAAATGAAAGAAATATGTTGTCTCACTTGCAGTTCTCAACCTTAGAGAATGATCCAGAATTCCCTCCTTAGATTACAGCTGCAATGCTGTATTAAGCACTTTCCTGGCCTCCCACTATACAACTATCCTCTAGTCATGCTTCTTTACATCCTCCTGTTTTAAGGCCATCTTTGATGTGATATTTCTCTGAAATTTTTGTATAAATCCACGAACTGTCCATCTCCCCCAGGAAGCTGTGAGCTTGGTGAGGGCTGATATTGTCTGTGTGGTTCACTCCTAAGGTGTATGATTTAATGAGTATCTCTTAACTATAAGAATGAATCCACTGGAGTCAATACGGCATTGACCATGGACTGCTGAAAAGTCTTCCAGGAGCAGGAGGAGGTGAGACTATGCCTGAGGTCTCCCTTGGTGATGGCACTTCTGTCATGGTTCTGGGCATTGTTGTCCATTTGCAGAATCCCCGAGTTTGGGTGTGCTGATCTCTCAACCAGTACCAAGCGGGTGGTGAAGCATGAAGCGGATCCTGTGGCTAATGAAGCTGGTGCCCCTGAATTCAACAACCACAATCCCTGGAATCTGCAGCACTTGGCAGTAGCCAGGGAAAAAATGGGACTAGTGGACAGTGTGGCCCTCTCAGCAGTTTTGGCACTAGTTACAATTTAAAAGGACTCAGCATCATACAGAAGCATTTGTTGAGCATCTAAGTGACCAGATTGCGGTTCCAGCATCCACTCATGAATAGGCTATTAAACAGCACCTATATAGCACCAGAAATTTGATGGCTGGTGAGAGTTTACAACAGGTGCTGGCAGAGCGATATTTACAAGCAGGAATTAACTTCATGGTCTATCAACCCATCCCTTTGGAGACAGCTCAGACTCAATCAAACAACTGCAAGATGCAATGACAGACACTGGTGTGGGTCTCCATGAGCCTCAGATTAGCTACCAATAAAATAGAAACAGTCACTGTTTGAACTTGTAAATAGAAAACCATCAGCGCTTGGCATCCATCAGAAGATATCATCAGGAAGAACACCCGCTTGGAGGTTTGATAACAATAACCTAACCAATGGAGGCTTATCTGTAACTAAACTCACCTTTTCCCCATCCCACCCCTTTGTAATTTGTTTATTTTCTAAAATTAAGGGCTGAATTTTTGCTTTCTTTTGGGCAGGAGAAACATAAGGAAATCAGTCACCAGTTTTAATTAACATTTGGAGGACAAATTAAAAGTTGTTTTTAAGTTTTGTTTTTTTTTTTAAAAAAAGAAGAAATCAATTTAGGTGAACCCCTTATGGCTTCTCAAAGGGCATGTTGGTAATAACCCAACCACACTGTGACCACAGCATAATCACAATGTCACCTTCTTCAAATTTTGCCCAATCATCTGGAGAGATGTGTAGACCTCAGCATGGGATGAGAAATGCTACCTGGAATAAACACTCAGACCACATTTCCCATGTGTCTGCCATCTCTTTCCAAGGATTGCAATGCTGTGATTTTATTCAGAAACCAAGAGAGATGGTTGATACACCAGTTGCTGTTGAGTTGATTCTGACTTTTGGTGACCCCATGTGTGTCTGAGAAACTTCACTCTGTAGGGTTTTCAGTGACCGATGTTTTTCGAATAGATTTCCAGGTTGAGTGGATTTGAGCTGTCAATTTTTCATTAAGCAGCCAAGCATATTAAGCATTTGCACCACCTAAGGACTCCAAGGGAGGTAGTGTCCCTCACTGATGATCTGGAAGTTGGGTAAAGTACGGATGAGGCATAGAGTTGAGTTTCCTTTGATGGAACAAGGGTGAACTCTAGCAGTAGCAGGAGGAAAAGTCTTTCACCTTGTGAGCAATAAAGATAATCATACTTCACACAGCCTTCTTCCAGGAATGGCAAAGTTGGAGAGACAAAAGTATAAGAAATATAGAATGGTCCCTGAAAGGTTGTAGAAATCACTGGCATCATAAATGTTCATTTTCAGTGAAACAAATTAGCATGGTATTATGAACCCTGCTAACAATCTGCTCACTTGAGGAGTGATTGATCATCCCCTAATAATCCAGAAGACGTATGATTGATACTCATGTCTTCTGGGTTATTTCCACGTACTTGATGTTCATCATGCTCAATAATCAACCTTGTGGCCCTTCTTCCATATCTTGTGCACTCACTTTATGTATTCTCTGAATTTTCACCATTTAACTGCAAACATCCTGAGTAAACAGTTTTAAAAATAAGAAACTCTGGTGTTTCTCTAATTAGATCATTTGAAACTGGGCCAAATTAGGCTGTGACTATTTTTATACGCTTTGTCTTTATTCTTTGCTTGAAAAATTATTAACAGAACTAGCACCTTGGACAGGGAAGGGCGGTATTTATTTCCCCATTAAATCTATAACAATTCTACCTTGCCAAAAATAGAAAGGAAAATGAAGAGACGTAAAAAAACTCATTTCCCTCTCTCAGGTAACTAATATTCACATGAAGATAAATGCAGGATCCATGGTCGTGATTACAGAACCATTCACCTTGGACATCCATGTATAACTTTACATCTCCCAGTCCTACTCATTCTATGGGTTTATCGCTGATATCCTCTTTGCTTAATTTTCCAAGATACAACTTTCTCCTGCAGTATTTCATACTCATTCCTTTATTTAATAAGTATGTTTCAAATGGTAGTTAATATTTGGATATCAGCTCCACTATCACTAATTGAGAATGTACTTGATGCAAGATATTGGGCAAAGGTTGGGGACTTCACAAAGACAATAAACCTTAATCCATCGCTGGAAAAGGAAATAGGCATCCAAATCACTCTACAGTACTACCAGTACCAGTTACCATCAAATTGATGCTGACTCCTGGCACCCCATGTGTGCCAGAGTACAACTGTGCTCCGTAGGGTTTTCAATGATTAAGTTTTTAGAGGTAGACCCCCAGTCTTTCTTCTGAGACACCTCTGATTAGACTCAAGCTACACCCTCCCCCCAGGGACTTCCAAGAGTATTATGGTAAATCCTAAAATAGGAATTTGAATTGAATCAAATGACCCCTACCTCATCCCAACAAATTAAGGACAGCTCCTGCTGATGTTATGCCATTTGTCAAGTGGAGAAGAGGGGGTATGAGATGGAACTTGAGACCAGAAAACAGGAACCTAAACAGACATCACTGGATGTCAGGCAATGAGACAAAGAAAACCTTTCAAGGTTCAGACTCAAAGGCTCTTGTGGGTCAAGCTAGGGAGCCCAGTGTTGTCCGGAGTGTATGCTGAAGTTTGTGCATGTTGGAATGAAGGAAACCCATATTTCCTTCTAGAAGCTTGCTGCTTCTCTGTCCCTTGCCTTCTTTGAAGCCCACTTCTACTCTAGAAGACCACTTCAGCCTCTCCTCCAGCACCCTCCCAGAGCCTTCAGCTGAGCACATCCTTGAGGGGTCCATCAGCAGTGCTCCATGGGCCTCAAATTGTATTGATCCAGTGCCATGCAGTGTCCCTAGTGCACACCTCTTCAATTCACCTTGATTTACCTCCAGAGCTCAGCCTTATTCCTCATGGCTTTTGTCTTGGTTGTCTCCTCTGCATGAGGCTCTTCCCTGACCTCCATCCAGTAGCTTCTTCCCTTCTTTCAGGCTCTGCCCAGATGTCTTCTCAATGGAGAGACTGTTCCTCACCACCCTTTAAGGTCATGTATCCCACATTTCTGTTCTGCCACATATGCATCACTCCTCAAAGTTAGATTCAGTGTGGATGATTCATTCATAGTACAGTTCTCCTTCCCAGGGCAAAAAGTCCTTGAGGACAGAGTAAGCAGAGGAGACAGGTTGCTAGGTGGTTGTCATTATGGCATCTTGTTTCCCCTGACACCCAGGGAACTATGCCCTTCATCTGGTAGGAAACAATATGGGGGAACAGATGGATGAGTGGGTGGCCCAGAAGGAAGTGACTCTATGAATGGAGCTTCTTTGATAGATTGTTTTCAAATTCATCACTTCATTCTTTATTGCCTCTACAAACAATTATCAGAGTCAAATTGAATGACCACCCCACATAAAGGTCTGTCCAGGCACCAATTTCAAGCAGAAAGCGACCAATACTATTCCCAGAAAAAGGCATCTCCAAGGAGGAGGTCTTCAGTCAGATCCTGAGAAGCACCATGCCAGAGCCACGTGAATACAGAGAAAAGGGTGTGTATGCATGTATCCATATATACACATTCATACAGGCATGTGCAGCACACATACAAGAAGCTCAGTCACTGTAGGAATCTCCAACGTTGTACACTGGTAGGAATTAACTGTTAGCTCCTCAAAACCTTTGAGTCCTATTGGGACCAGACATGGTCTCATTGCAGATAAACTACTTATTAGTAGATAAAACCACAACTACAGGTTAGTGGCTGCTTAGCTTATGCTTCTTACCTCTTAGGTAGAAACTTTGTGAGAGGAGGGTCTTCCCAGGCCTATGTGTTGCAGCCCAGCACACAGCCCAGTATTGGTCCTCTAGGATGACCATCCCACAAAGTTTATCCTGCATGTCCCTGTCAAGAAACCATTTTAATTCTCTGAGAATCCAGATTTCTAGACCTATGAGTTAAGAAGACTTACTAAGACCACCTGTGCTTAGGTTACCTTTTGAGCTAAGAATTGTTTTCCTAAAGTCATTGTCAGGTCAAATATTAACCCAGTAAGAATCTTGTTGTTGTTGTTGTTGTTGTTGTGTACCACCATGTCAGATTCAACTCATAAAGAGCCTGCAGAGGGTTTCTGAAAACAGTTGGCAAATTACAACTGATGACCTTGAAGTTACCAGTCCAGTAAGAAACATAGGGGAGATCATTTTGCCTCCAGCATTGGACTCATATAGAATTATCTATGTGCAACCTATTTCAAGGAGCAAGAACTACAGGAGTCTGACTGGAAAGTGTATAGAATGTCCTTAGAACCTCTGTCTCTACACCTGATGACCTACCCTGGATCCTGTCTGTTCATTGAAGTTTGTGTGTTGCTATGATGCTAAAGGCACCAGGAATTGATGGAATAAAAATTGAAATCTTTCAAGAAAGTGATGCGGCACAGGAGGCACACACTCATCTATGGCAAGAAATTTGGAAGACAACTATCTGGCTTACTGATTGGAAGAGATCCATATTTGCGCCCATTCCAAAGAGAGGTGACCCAATGGGATGTGGAAATCATCGGACGATATCTTTGATATCCCATGCAAGTAAAGTTTTACTAAAAGTAATACAGGAATGGCTACAATCTTACATTGACAGAGAACTTCCAGAGGTTCAAGCCAGATTCATAAGAGGCCGTGAAACAAGGGATATCATTACTGATGTCCTATGGGTCTTGGCTAAAAGCAGAGAATATCAGAAAAATATTTACCTGTGCTTTATTGACTACGCAAAGGCTTTCGATTGTATGGATTCTGACAAGCTATGGACAGCATCGTGAAGTATGAATATTATGGAACACTTAATTGTGCTCATGAGGTATCTGTACATGGACCAAGAGGCAGTTGTTCGAACAGAACATGAGAACATTGAATGGTTAAAAATTAAGAAAGATGTGCGACAGGGTTGTATTCGTTCACCATAACTATTCAACCTGTATGCTGAGCAAATAATCCAAGAAGCTAGGTTATATGAAGTAAAACGTAGCATTAGGATTGGAGAAAGACTCATTAACAATCTGTGATATGCAGATGATACAACCTTGCTTGCTGAAAGTGAAGAGGACTTAAAATATTTACTGATGAAGATCAAACAGCACAGCCTTCAGTATGGACTGCATCTCAATGTCAAGAAAACAAAAATCCTCGCCACTGGACCAATAAACAACATTCTTATCAATGGAGAAAAGATTGAAGTTGTCAAGGACTTCATTCTTCTTGGACCAACTATCAGCACGCATGGAAGCAGGAGTCAATAAATCAAACGATATATTTCATTAGGCAAATGTGCTGCACAAGACCTTTTTAAAGTGTTGAAGAGTAAAGATATCAGCCTGAGGACTAAGCTGCACCTGACCCAAGCCATAGTATTTTCAATAACCTCATATGCATCCAAACGCTGGACAGTGAATAAGGAAGACTGTAGAAGAATTGATGTTTTTGAGTAATAGTGTTGGAGGAGAATATTGAAAGTGACATGGACTCCCAAAAGAACCAACAGATCTGTGTTGGAAAAAGTGTAGCCAACGTGCTCCTTGGAGGCCAGGATGGCTAAACTTCATCTCTCATATTTCAGATATATTGTCAGGATGGACCAGTCACTGGAGGAGGATATCATGTTTGGTAAGGTGGGGGGGTCAGAGAAAAAGAGGAAGACCCCCAACGAGATGGACTGGCAAAGTGGCAGCATCAATGGGCTCAAGTGTGGCAACGATAGTAAGGTTGGCCCAGGATCGGGTAGTGTTTCATTCTGCTGTACATAATGTTGCTATGAGTCAGTACTGACTTGATGGCACCTAACAACAACATGATACTAAAAGGTTTCAGCAGAGTTTCCAGCCAAAGACAGACTAGGAAGAAAGGTTTGGGCATCTGCTTCTAAAAACCAACCAATGAAAACCCTATGGATCCCCACTGTTTGATTCTATTGAACTTGGTTGCCATGACAGAATCAATTTCACAGAGTTAAAAAGGAAAATCAGTAACTGACATCTTACTTTTATTTTAAGATTTTCTTATCCACAGCACCAATTACTAACCTGAAAAGCATTGATTGGATTTCCACCAGAAGCTGCTCTAGAATAACAAAAATTTGTCTTTTCCTGCTAGAAAAAGACAGTCACATCAAAACCATCATCTTCCAATTTAATGAAAAGACTATTGTTGTCAGGTGCCCTCAAGTCAATTCCGACTAATACCAATTCTACTTACAACAAAACAATACATTTCCCGCTCCTGTGCCATCCGTACAATAGTTGATATGTTTGAGCCCATTGTTGCAGTCACTGTGTCAATTCATCTCATTGAGGGTCTTCCTATTTTTCACTAAACCAATACTTTATCAAGCATGATGTCCTTCTCCAGGTACTAATCTTTCCTGATAACATGTTCAAAATAAGCGAGATGAAGTGTCATTACCCTTGTTTCTAAGGAGTATTTTGGCTGGACTTCTTC
>NW_006408691.1:4902517-4905721 GCF_000296735.1 Chrysochloris asiatica | reverse complement strand
AGTTGTGCCCCATCAGTAAATGAGGTGCCACAGGCTTTACTCCTACAGGCTTAACTCCATTCATGCCATCGTGGTCAACTTTGCTTTGAGGAGGCTGCTCTTTCCTAGTTGCATTTTGAGTGCCTTGCAACCTGAGGGGCTCAATATCCAGCACTATATCTTACAGTGTTTCTCTGCTATTCATAAGGTTTTTAGTGACTAAATATTTGGAAGTAGTTCATCACTCCTTCTTCCTAGTCTGTCTTTGTCTCAAAGCTCATCTGAATCCTGTCCACCATGGGTGACCCTGCTGGTTTTTAAAATACCAGTGGCATAGCTTCCAGAATGGCAGGACCTCACAAGCCACCACAGTACAACAAACTGACAGACACTGTACAACTAACTGACATATTCATGTGAACTTCTAAGAGAGGACTCAAACTTAACATGACTATATCAGTCTGCAATTTCCACAGTGATGCTGCTTAACAAATCACCCCCAATACAACTTTCAGTATTTATTTTCATTCTTATCAATTCATAGATTGGTTGTTGTCAGATGACCTAAGCTGGAATTAGGTCATTGGTTCTGCTTCTTATGCTTGACTGAGGATTAGGTGCAAGTTCATTCAATATGTTCATTGCAAGGCTCAGGCAGTAAGTACAACAGCTACTTGGGAAAATCTTATGTGTATCTCAGAACACATGAGGCCAAACTGTGCAAGAACATTTAAGGTGCTGGCTTACCTTGGGTCTACCACATTCCATTAGCTAAAGCAAATGTCAAGGATAAAGTGAACTTCAATTGAACAAGGAGTTACCCCTCCCTCCAACTTACAGTGAAAGTAAAAAGAAGCAAGTATTTGATGAACAATACAGAAATCAAACCTACAGGATTGGGAAGCAAAAAGATTAAACTAACTTAATGGCCAGAGAGTGATGAATTATATCAATAGAATACAAAGTCAGGAACTGAATTTTGCAAAATTACAAGATAAAAGGTTAATATGCACAAATAAATATTTCTATAAACTAACAACAGATAGTTGAAAATTAAATAAAAATACAATTTACAATAACATTAAGCTTCATCAATGAGTATATTTAAAACCACAAAACACTGTTACAAGAAGTTAAGGAAGACCCAAGTAAATGGAGAGATACTGTGGATTAGAAGAGTTCATATTATTAAGTAATCAGTTCTCCTGAAATTTATCTATGGGTTCATACAGTTCCAATCAAAATCCCAGCAGGTGTTTTGGCAGAAATTAACAAGCTGATTTTAAATTGTATATAAAAATAAAAGAGCCAAGAATAAATAGCCTAAATATACTTGGATTAAAATTGCAATATTTCTTCTACCTTATTTCAAGACTTACTATAAATTTACATTAATTAAGACACTGTGGAATTGGCAAAAGAATAAACAAATAGATCAGTAGAACAAAGTAGTGCCTCTAAACATGTGTATGTGTGTGAACTGATTATTTGTAAAGGCACTAAAACAACTCCAAGAACAAAGGAAAATCTTTCAATAAATAGAATAAAAACAACTGGATATCAATGTGGGAAACGCAGGAAGCAAACAATAACTCCTACCTCACACCATATATAAAAAATAATTTGTAATGAATCATACACTGAAATGTAAAATCCAAAACCATAAAGCCTCTTAGGAGAACACATAGAAAAGGATCTTTGTGGCTTTGAGGTGCACAAAGATCTCTTATAACACAAAATGCACTTTCCATTTAAGAAGAAAATCGAGAACCCTAATTTGCACAAAATTGAAGCCTTCTGATCTCCAAAGGACTACACTGAGAAACAGAAATATGAACCAGAGACTGAAAAAAAAAAATTGCAATACATATGACAAATGGCCAACACACACACACACACACACACACACACACACATATATCTTCCATAAATCAATAATAAAAAAAGACATGACCCCCCTACCCCTACAACCTCAAACATATGTAAGGCTTTAACAAGTACTGCACAGAAGAAAATAACTAGATGTACAATTACTGTTGTTAAGTGGCATCGAGTTGATTCTGACTCACAACGACACTGTTGAGTGTTTCCGAGGAGAGGCTGGTGGGTTTGAACCACCGACCTTCTAGTTAGCAGCACAGTGCTTATCCAACACTATCACACCAGGACTCCAGATGTACAATAACCACATGAAAGTTTGTCCAACATCACTCATCATAAACAACAACAATAACAAAATCCCAAGCCTGTTACCATTGAATTGGTTGAATTTAAGGCAACATCATGTGTTTCAGAGTAGAAGTGTCCATAGGATTTTCTCAGTTGTAATTTTTATGGAAGCAGATCATCAGACCTTTCTTCACAGTACTTCTGAGTAGGTAGGTTCAAACTCCTAAACTTTAGTTTAGTAGTCGAATGCAAACTGTTTGTGCCACCACTATGGGAACTACTACCCAAGCATCAAACAGGTGAAAGTTATAAAGTCTAACAGTCTCAAGTGTTGGCAGGGATGTGGATCTATGAACACTTACACATTGGTGGGAGGCATTTAGAATAGTCAAAGTCTTTACCAGCTTATTTTATGGCTGAACATAATATTTATCCCAACCCAGCAATTCTACTCCTAGGTATATAGCCAAGGTAAGCACATACATGGACACCAAAATATTTGTTTGAGAAGCTATGCTCAGAACAGCTGTATTCATAGGAACCAAAAGTTGGAAAAATTCCAAAATGTTCAACAACAGAATGGATATCCAAGCTGTTGCATAACAAACCCATGGAATCCTAGCCTGAGGGGGAAAAGAGAAGGGAAAGAATTGGGAAAGGGATAGGAAGAAGAAAGAGAGGGAACAAACTGCTGACATGTGCATCAATGTGAATGAATCTCAGAAGATTATGGGAAGTGAAGGAAGTCAGACACACAGAGTACATACTGTATAAGTTTGTTTATATGAAGCTCAAGAACAAGCAAAATGAATCAAAGTTGATGGAAGACTGACCAATGATTACCTGCAGGGTATAGGGGTCTTGACTGCAAAAAGACATTCAGGATCTTTCTGAATATATACCTTGATCCAGGTAATGTACACTTGTCAAAATCCAGCTAAGTGCTGGCTTAACATGGTGCATTTGACAGTACATAGATGAAGTCTCAGTGAAGTGCTATTAAAAATAACCTTTAAATATACTCATTGATGATATGTTAAAAAAAAAAAAAAAAAA
>NW_006408691.1:4895374-4901942 GCF_000296735.1 Chrysochloris asiatica | reverse complement strand
TCTTTGATCATCATCAGTAAATATTTTAAGTCTTCTTTGCTTTCAACAAGGAAGGTTCTATCATCTGCATATCAAAGGTTGTTAATGAGTCTTCCTCAAATCCTGATGCCATGCTATTCTTTATATAATCCAACTTCTTGGATTATTTGCTCAGCATACACACTGAATAATCATGGTGAAAGAATACAGTCCTTATGTTTTGGTCTTAAAGTAAGGCAATCGACTCTGAGCATGAAGCAGAGTCAGGGTGTCAACCAAAGCTGTAAGATGGTGTGTCTGCCTTTTCCCTAATACTTCTCTAAGCTACATCACACTGACACATGGGCTGCTTTGCCCAGCTCATGGAACCACCAATAAGAGGAGCCACTGGAGCCTGAATGAGGATGTTGAATGCAAATAGATAATGTCAGACACTCTGTGCTGCACAGCAAGGATCGGGAATTCTCAACACAGGAAAGGCTGTTATTTTCATGGCAGATGGGGAACCCACAGTTTTTGGGTATCACTAGACTGTAAAATAGTGCTGATGGGTCAATACTGGACTGTGAACCAAAAGGTTGTTAGTTCAAACCCACCAGCTGCTCCATGGAAGCCTTATACAGGATCACTATGAGTTGGAACCAACCCAATGGCACTTAACAACAACAAGAAGGCTGTAGGATAAGCACTGGATTACTAATCTAAAAATCACTCCTTAGAAACCCTATACAGGGTTGATATGAGTCAGAACAAAATAAATGACACTTAACAACAACAGGCTCCAAGATGCCCCTAAAGTTCCTAGTTACTACAGTCAATGGATCATCTGATTACTGGGCACTTAAGGGCCCCAGGCCCCACCCCAGGGATTTGTGACTGAAGACTGAAGTTGTAAAATATGTCATTCTACTTGGATCTAAAATCAACACTCATGGAAGCAGCAGTCAAGAAATCAAACAATGTATTGCATTGGGCAAATCTGCTGAAGACCAATTTAAAGTATTATGACATCAAGAACATCATACAAGAAGAAGGCAAAAAGTCATTAAGAAGACAAAAAAAAAAAGGAAAAGGTCAAAATGGATGTCAGAAGAGACACTGAAACTTGCTCCCCAGCATAGAGATGCTAAAGCAAACGGAAGAAATGAGGAGGTACAAGAGCTGAAAAGAAAATTTCAAAGATCAGCTTGAGAAGACAAAGACAAATATTACAACAAAATGTGCAAAGATCTGGAATCATAAAACCAAAAAGGAAAACACGCTCAGTGTTTCTCAAGCTGGGAGAACTGAAGAAAAAATTCAAGCCTTGACTTTAATTATTGAAGGATTATCTGAGCAAATTATTGAAGGATACAGAAAGCATCAAAAGAAGATGGTAGGAATATACGGAGTCACTGTGCCAAAAGGAAATGGTTGATGTTCAGCCATTTCAAGAGGTAGCATATAATCAAGTGCCAATGATACTGAAGGAAAAAGTCCAAGGTGCATTGAAAGAATTGGCAAAGAACAAAGCATCAGGAATTGATGGGATAAAAATTAAAATGTTTCAAGAAAGTGAGGCGACACAGGAGGCACACATTCAACTATGCTAAGCAAGTTGGAAGACAACTATCTGGCCAACTGATTGGAAGAGATCCGTATTTGTGCCCATTTCAAAGAGAGAGGACTCAATGGAATGGAGAAACCATTGGACAATCTCTTTGATATCCCAATGCGAGTAACGTTTTACTAAAGGTAATGCAGAAACAGCTGCATGCATACATAGACAGAGAACTTCTAGAGGTTCAAGCTGGATTCAGAAGAGGCCATGGAATGAGGGATATCATTGTGATGTTCAATGGATCTTGGCTGAAAGTAGAGAACACCAGAAAGATGTTTACCTGTGCTTTATTGACTACACAAAGGCTTTCTTTTGTGTGGATCATGACAAGCTATGGACAACATTGCGAAGTATGAGTATTCCAAAACACTTAATTGTGCTCATTAGGAGTCTGTACCTGAAACAAGAGGCAGTTGTTTGAACAGAACATGAGAACACTGAATGGTTAAAAATTAAGAAAGGTGTGTGACAGGGTTGTATTATATGCTGAGCAAATAATCTGAGAAGCTGGGTTATATGAAGAAAAACGTGGCATCAGGATTGGAGGAAGACTCATTAACAACCTGCGATATGCAGATGATACAACTTTGCTTGCTGAAAGTGAAGAAGACTTAATATATTTACTGATGAAGATCAAAGACCACAGACTTCTGAATGGATTGCATCTCAATGTAAAGAAAACAAAAATCCTCACCACTGAACTAATAACATTCTTCTCAATGGAGAAAAGACTCAAGTTGTCAAGGACTTCATTCTTCTTACATCAACTATAAACACTCATGAAAGCAGCAATCAAGAAATCAAGCAACGTATTGCATTAGGCAAATCTGCTGCACAAGACCTTTTTAAAGTGTAGAAGAGCAAAGATGTAAGCTTGAAGACTAAGGTGCGGCTGACCCAAACTTTGGTATTTTCAATAACCTCATATTCATGTGAAAGCTGGAAGGTGAATAAGGAAGACCATGGAAGCATTGATGCTTTTGAGTTTATGATATTCGTGGAGAATATTGAAAGTGCCATAGGCTGCCAAAAGAATAAACAGATCTGTGTTGGAAGAAGTGCCGCATGAGTGCTCCTTGGAGGCAGGATGGCCAAACTTCATCTCTCATACTTCAGACATATTGTCAGGAGGTACCAGTCGCTGGAGGAGGATATCATGTTTGGTAAGGTGAAGGGTCAGAGAAAAAGAGGAAAACCTGCAGTTAGATGGATTGGCAAAGTGGCAGCATCAATGGACTCAAGCGTGGCAACAATAGTGATGTTGGCCCAGAATCGGGCAGTGTTTTGTTCTGTTGTGTATGAGGTCGCTATGGGTCAGTACCTACTCGATGGTACCTAATAACATAAACAAAGTACAAAAATGTCACTTTGAGGTTTAAGGTGTGGTTGTTGTTGTTGTTAAGTGCCGTCGAGTTGGTTCCGACCCATAGCGACTCTGTACAGGGTGCTACAGAATAATTCATGGCAAGGTCAGTTAGAGCTAGGAGTTTGGTGGTTCAAACCCACCAAATGTTCTTTGTAACTTTATTTAGGGTCAATATCAGTCAGAATCGACTCAGTGACACTAAACAACAACAACACAAGCCAAGGTATCTCCAGTCACATCATATACATGCGAAAACTCAACAATGAATAAGGAAGACCAGAGAAGAATCAACACATTTTAATTATGCTGATGGCAAAGAATAGTGAATATTCAATGGACTCCCCAAAGAAGGACTGTGCAGATTGCTTCTTAGAAAAGATGATGGTCAGACTTCATACATGTTACCAGGAGGGACCAGTCCATGGAGGACATTATGCTTAGTAAAGTGGAGAGTCATCAAAAAAGAGGAAGATACAATGAGATGGAATGACACAGTGGCTGCAATAATGAGTTCAAATAAACAATTATGAGGAGGGCGCAGCATGGGCATAGGGTGGCTATGAGTCATAACTGACTTGATGGCATCTAAAAAGAACATTAACAGGGCTTGTTATTTAACTTCCTCTTCCGATGGGAGCCCCAGCATTCCATGAGGTGGACATGGAGTCTCCAGCCAAAGTCCCTGTACAAATGAGTGAGAATAATCTTGTTGGATTGGGCAAGAATCCTCATGTCACCTCATAAAGCTGAAATGTAGGGTAGGCCAAGATGAGAGAGTCAAGGAGGAGCAGCCAGGAGACCTCTAGGTTTCAGAGGGGACCACATAACTGGCCCAACCAGTAAAGGTCTGTCAAGACCAAGGTGCAGCAAGGATGTGGCAAAGAGGAGAGATTGATGACCCCTTTTGAGGTTCCTCTGAGGACACATCACCCAAATCAGCTAGCTCTGTGCCTCACCCTGGTCCCATCCTGAGATTTGGTCATACAGTACCAGCATCTTCTCCTCCCTCTGTGTGGGATATAAAATCTCCCTCCTTCCTGTCTCTTGCCAACCCAATTCTCCAAAATCTATCCCTGAAAGTAAATGGAAAACTGGCTACGGCTGAGATAATCCAACATTCTAATATTCCACAGATAGTGGGCAGTCTTTCTGCACATTGTCCAGATTAGCCTGAACATGAAGCCCTCTAGAGAAATGCAAACAGTGTTACTCATGTGCCTGTTATTCAAGGAATCTCTGAATCCCAACTTGGCCACAAAAGGCTACCATGTGACCAAAAGAAGCAAAACAAGACCCAAGTTTGTGGACAGCAGGATTATCTAGCATAATGAGCATCCAGCTGTTCTATGATTTGACTGTTGAAGATCCGGCATGTGGCTAGTGTGACAGAGGGGGTTAATATCTTAATTTAGAGATAGACAGTTGTCATCAAGTTGACTCTGATTCATGGTGGCCTTATGTATAATGGAATGAAATATTGTACATTCATGCAACACCCTCACAATTACTGGCAGGCTCAAGTTCATCACTGCAACTAATGTACCAGTCCTTCTCCCCATGGGTCTCTCTCCCTTGTTGACTTTCCATTTCAGAAAGCATGATCCCTCTTGAAAGCGAGCCCAATGCAAGAGAACCAGACCTTATTCTGTTGGGATTCATTGGCTAATTTTCTAAAGATCTTCTTGCTAGTCTGTCTTAGTCTGGAAGCTCCATTGAAACCCGTCAACCATGGTGACTCTGCTGGTATCTGAAATACTGGTGATGTAATTTCCAGTATCGCAACAACACACAAGCCACCACAGTACAGCTGACAGGTTGTAAGTGTTGTTGCTGTGTGCCATTGAGTTCCAACTCATAGTGACCTTCTATAGGGTTTCTGAGGTGCAACTGGTGGGTTTGAACCATCGACCTTGTAGTTAGCAGTCCAATGCTTATCCAACACACAGGTGGTGGTAGTTTAATTTACGTAAATTTGAATGCATATTGCCGCAACATTGGACATTGTGACTCTGGAGTAGTCATAAACTCTGCCCATTGAAGCCTGCCCCCCACCTCTGAGGTTCAGTCTTTGCTCATGGCCTTGGCTCTCTCTACCAGGAGGAAAAATAGATAACTTTATTGGGAAGGTCTTCAGGAATAAGACACAAGCTTTGATCACTTAAGATTGACTTGTGGTACTGAATTTGGGTTCCTTAGAGCAGAGAGAGTTGGGCCCCGTGTTCTACAGAAGTAACAGCATCAGGTACCCAAGAATGGTGCCCTTGAGAAACTGGGTATCGTGCCCAATTTACATGTCCAGGCCAAGAACATGGGTCCTCAATCTCAGAGACCCTGAGGGACACTGACATCTTGGTTTCTGTACTGAAAAGTGAGGAATGACGTGTCACACACACCCAGCTGAGTCTCGGAAGGAGGCAGTGAGTTTGGGAAATTGCTTGAGATCTTTGGAAATAGCATCTTTCAAATAACTCTTACCAGGGGCAATACAAGAGCACTGGGGTCAGTGATTCTTCCCCCCAGAACCCTGAAAATTTGGAGAGAGAGCTCCAGACCCAGGCATCCCAGAGGCTAGTGCTACTGAGAAACTGGCTGCCCTACTCTACATCTACCTCCCATGTGAACTTACCTGCAATCCTGCAGCCTCAACCTGCCCATGGCTTAACAGCTCAAGGATACCTCAGGCTTCTGAGGCAAGTGCCAATTCCTCCCTAAATCACAAACACCTGTGGGCTGTGATAGTCAGAACAGATCTGTCTCCAGGAATATTTTTTTCAACCCAATTTTTCAATGACCCTTAATTGGCTCCCATGCTCTCTCCTGGTATTGCTTCTCTGAGCAGACACTGTCACAGAAAGAAAAACATCACCACACGTTCTGTGCTGCTGTCTCTCCATACCAGCTTCCCTGTCAACATGGGCAACAGGACTATTTTTCAAGCTGAGAAAAGTCACCAAAAGATGTGTGCTGTTCCCGGAAGGAAGCCCAGCCATCGCTGGCTCTAAGTCAATGTGCTAAAGAACTGTGTCCGCGATGATCATGTCCCAATTTAAGCAGAGAGAGGATCACAAAGGAAGGATGAATTTGATCCATTATTCATGCTCTAGAGATGTGTCCACAGCTTGAACTGGGAGATACACATTTCTGTTTAAAACTGATGAGGATATCACAATAGCTGCTGACCATCTAGAGGGACCTCACCAGGACCAGCTGAGTTACACAGAGTGAGGGGACAGCTCCAGCAATGGCACAGTCAACCCTGGGTGCCTTCAGTTCTCCCCTCTTGGATTTGAAATTTCTATATGATTGCCATCTTTATAGGACAAATATCCTTTCTCATCTTCAGACTACACCACTCCAACCTCCAACACATGGATCTGACCAGTGAATATCTCTGTCCAAGACCAGTCTTGGAGTCCCTATTGTTGTTAGGTGTTGTTGAGTCAGTTTCAACTCATGGCAACTCTGTTTACAATAGAACAAAACATTGCCCAGTCCTGGGCATCCTCACAATTGCCACAGTGTCAAGTCATCTCCTTGGGGATCTTCCTCTTCTTCCCTGTACCCTCTGCTTTACCAAGCATGATGACCTTCTCCAGGTGCTGGTCCCTCCTGACAGCATGTCC
>NW_006408691.1:4889202-4890649 GCF_000296735.1 Chrysochloris asiatica | reverse complement strand
TCCAGATGAAGATAGACTAGGAAGAAAGGCCTGGTGGTCTACTTCTGAAAATTAACCAGTGAAACCCCTCTGAGTCACAAAGGTGTGATCTGCAACGGATCATGTGACTGGCACAAGACAGGGCAGTGTTTTGCTCAGTTGTTCTTGGGGCTGGCAACCATGACCCACTTCTTTGAATGCCAAGAATTGTGCTATGATGCTGTGTGGGTTATTCTTCAATCCTTGCACTCTTTGAGCTGGATGTAGTTCTTGATCACATTTTACAGGTGAATAGACCAGGGCTTGGAAGGGCTGACAAAAACTTCCCTAATTCAGGGCATTCAAGGCTTCCCTGCTAGCCCCTGTCTCATCTCCAAGCAAGGTTGTGGTCTCCAATGCCCGGCCTGCCAGTGTGACATTTAAGTAGGCTGCAGACATTGGAATGGAGGGCCCAGATCCTTGTCCTTCCCCCACACTCTCAGGGATCCTCAGTGATGTTTCTTGGCCTTGGTGACATCCTTCGTCCTCTCTGATCTCATTTTCTGCAACTTAATGTGGGTATGAAAATACCAGCTACCACCCATGATGCATGGGGCTGCATAAAAGGAGGTACTCTGAATTTTGACAACGGTGACTGACATGGCCCCTCAGCTCTCACAGCCTCCGTCACCCCTTCTTGCTAGACCCAGGGATGCAGGGTCAGAAAGGCAAGGGTGGACATTTCCAGGGTGAGTGTAAGCCATACTGGTTGGATGCATTCACAAGACACCTGCCTGAGGTCCTGAGTGTGAGGGTCACAAGCAGCCATGGCTGCCATTCTAATCACGCTGTCATCTCGTAGTGACTTTGAAGACAGGGCCTGGGTGCCCAACCTGGAGTCAGTTCCCAGCACAACCACAGTCCTCTATGCTATTTCCACCCAGACCCAGCGGAGGGAATCCTCTGCTGAGAATCTAACCACCCCTCCCCCAACAGACTATACAGGGCACAATCAGCCCAGCCAGCCTTCATGGGATGGAGACTTGACTGGGTTAGCTCTTGCTTCCTGGGATGGTATTGTGACTATCCAAGTAGATCTCAATAAAAATCAAGCAGTTACCATTGAGACGATCTTGACTCATGGTGCCCCCATGTGTGTCAGAGTAGGACTGTGCTCCCCCAGGGTTTGTAGTGGATGAATTCTTTGAAAGTAGATCACCAGTCTTTCTTGTGAGAAACTTCTGGGTAGACTCAGACTGCCAACCTTTCAGTGAGTAGCCAACATGTTTTTCACTTATATCACTGAGGGACTCCAGTCTCATTTTCCATGTACCACATGGCCTCAGGCCTTGCTAACAGCCTCTCAGTGAGCACTGTGCTGAAGTGTCCTGAAGCCCTTTCTTCCTCTCTTAGTTTTTCTTCATGTCACTGAAGGTCCTCAAAGTCTATGTCACATAGGGAGACTGATTGCATGGTGATAGATAGTAGG
>NW_006408691.1:4884590-4889102 GCF_000296735.1 Chrysochloris asiatica | reverse complement strand
TGTGTCTCTTGCAGACAACATATTGAAGGATCTTGTTTTCTTATCCATTCTGCCATTCTCCATCTCTTAACTGGTGCATTTAATCATTGATATTCAGCATAATTATTGACAAATATGAATTAATTGCTGTCATTTTGTTTTTGTTTTTGTGGGACTGCTGGTTTCTTTGTTCTGCAAGTCTTCCTGTGCTGAGTCATTTTTTGTGTGTGTTCTTTCTTGTCAGTTTCTGCATAGTTTTAATGCTCCCATGTTCTTGGATTTTTATTTTCTTGGTATATTGTGAAGTATTAATTTTCTTTGAGGTTATCTTATGTTCTATTAATTTTTCCCACCATTTAAGACAGTATATATTTATCCTGTAATCTACCTGACCTCCTCACCACCTGGATATCTGTTGCTATGTTTTTACCTTCTTTCACATTGTGATTGTTTTGATCATAGACTGACCTCCCAGATCCTCTAAATTCATTTTTATAGTTTTGTTCTGTTCTTGACTCTTCCATTTGTCAATTGAGTTTGGGTGGTGCTGCCATGTATGTCAATCTCTGGTTGTTGTCTCTTCTTTTTGGTTCTTAGTCCAAAGAACTCCCTTTAGGATGTTTCGAAGTGCTGGGTTGGTTTTGGCAAAATTCCTTACCTTCTGTTTATCCAGGAATATTTTGATTACACCATCGTATTTGGTTGACAGCTTTGCTGGGTAGATAATTCTTGGTTGGCAGTTTGTTTGTTTGTTTTTCTTTCAGGGTTTTATATAAGTCTCCCCAATGTCTTCTTGCCTATATGGTTTCTGCTGAGAGATCAAAATGTAATCTGATTTGCTTGCCTTTTAATGCAATACTTCTCTTTTCCCTAGAGTTCTCTCCTTATCATTGATTTTGGAAAGCCTGATTTTTATATGTCTTGGTGATTTTCTTTAGGGCTCTATACTTCCTGCAGTTTGTTGAGCTTCTTGAATGCTTATCTTTTCATTTTTCATGATGTTAGGGAAATTTTCTTCCAGGAGCTCTTCAACAATCTCTTTTGTGGACTTGTGTGAGTCTTCCTGTTCTGAAATGCCAATAATCCTTAAGCTATTCCCCTTCATATTGTCCAACATGAATCTTAGACTTTCTTCAGATTTTTTTATCCTTTTACCTGCTTTGTCTTTTATCTTATCAGTATTGAGAAAATTTTTTTTCTTCCAGCTCACAGGTTCTGGCTTCCATCTCTTCAGTTCTACTGCTTTGCCCTTTCAGTGCATTGTCCATTTCTGATATTTTATTATTAATCATTTGGACCTCTTTTTGCAGGTTTTGAATTGTTTCCAATGCTGATTCTATCTTATTTGATTGTTACTGTAGTGCTTTTCGGACTTCTTCCTTATTTTTCTTAACCCCTCTGTGGATCATTTGGATGCACCTAATTATCATTCTTCTGGATTCTCAGTCATTTCCAAAGCCTGCCCTCCTTCCAATGTGATGTCTAGATCTATCTCCTGCTCATCTGCCCCAGTCATTCTATCTGGTTTCTGGAAATGTGCTGATATGGTCATCTGTTTCTTGAGCATCTTCAATAGTTAGCTGTGACCTCAATAATTAGATGAATGTATGTTGATGTTTTATTATGCTTTCTGATTGCCTCCAAATAGGTGTGATCAGATGATGGACTTCCCTTTTCACTCTTCTTATTACTCAATTCAGAGTAACTTTCACAGATATTGGCTGCCTACCTGGTATATGTTGTTGTTGTTGTTGTTAAATGCCGTTGAGTTGGTTCCAACCCATAGCAACCTTGTATAGTGTTTCCAGGGATCAGCTGGTGAGCTTGAACTACTGACCTTTGGCTCTCATCTGAATGGTGGGATTTTATAGAGCATGATTGTAGCATGACTATATGACCACAATTGCTGTATCTTCTTGGGTAATGTAGGGAGAAGAATAGCTCCTAAAGGTAAAGAAGGGACCAAAAAAAAACAAAACAAAAAAAAAAAACCAGTAAAACAAAAAAGATTGAATACTATAATCTATAACCATAGCAAAGAGACAAGGGGGAAAAAAAAGTCTGTAGCAAAATATGAGTATGACTTTAACATCCCTCTCTCAGTTTCTTCCCTTCAAGGCCGTCACTGTTAGTCCTTATGATGTAACTCTTTTTATTCTGTTTCTCAATCCACAACCCCTATCCAGGCTTTTTTCCTAGTGATTAACAGCTCAGGGACAGCTGTGGCCATTTTGTGCTGCTGTTTGGTTTTAAGTGGGGCCTTTCTCTTTAAATTCTGCTGAGCAGATATGTGCACATGAGTAGTAGAACCTTCTGAGGGTGGTGGGCATGTCCATTCGCTCAGGCACCCCCTCTAGTCACCAGAATGGAGGTGCACAGACAGCAAGAGACCAATGAACAAAGGCTGTTCAAAAACCAAAGTATGTCCACATCTTTATCTCCAAGAATTGGAAAGTTGTCCATAGTGACTCTGATCCTTCCTCTGCTCCATCTTGCCCAAGATAGCCACTCCAGGAGCCACTAAGTCTGGCCAATCAGAAAAAAACCCACCAGTTTTCTTGCTTCTGCTACAAATTCTACTGTCTGTAAGCCTTCAAACTTTCTAAACATTCCCTTATATGTAATTCAGAGTTCTTGGAACAGTCCCTGAACCTACTTCATCTGGTATTCTGTGTTATTGCTGCCAGAGATTTGTACCGCATGTCTCCTAATCTGCCCTTAAGTCCCACCTCCAGTCCATTGTACTTTTAATATTCTTCTCCAATACCATAACTCAAGTGTATCAATTCTTCAACAGTCTTCCTTATTGAAAATAGCATGGCTTGAGTCAAGCATACGTTAGTCATCAAATTGACCATCTTTGCTCTTACACACTTTAGCAAGATCTTTTGTAGCAGAGCTCTGGTAGCGTAGGGGTATGAATTGAGCTGCTAACCGCAAGGTCGGCAGTTCAAAACTACCAGCAGTTCCGCAGGAGAAAGATGAGGCGATCTGCTCCCGTAAAGATTTGCAGCCTCGGAAACCCTGTGTAGAGTCACTATGAGTCGGAACCGACTCCATGGTACTTAACACCAACAACAAAACATAGTTTAATTTTTTGACTGCTACTACCATGAGTGTTCATTATAGATTCAAGCAAAATGAAGTCTTTGACAACTTTAAGGTTGTTTTTGTTTTTGTTTTTCTGTTTTTCATGTTATTCATTGGTCCAGTGGCAAGGATTTTTGTTTTATTTACATTGAGGTGCAAGTTATACTGAAGGCTGTAGTCTTTAATCTTCATCAGTATTTTAAGTCTTCTTCCCTTCTAGCAAGCAAGGTTGCATCATCTGCATATTGCAGGTTGTTAATGTGTGTATCCCAAATCTTGGGTGATGTAAATGGTCTAGAACTTTGACTACTACCTGAAAAGTTGATGGTTCCAGCCCACCCAGAGGGGCCATGGAAGAAAAGCCTGGTGATCTGCTGCTGAAAAGTCAGTCATTGAAAATCATGGATCATGGCTCTACTCTGACACATATGGAATCACCATGAGTTAGAATAAGCTCAGCTACAAGGAACAACAGCAGACCCATCTCACCTCCTGACACTCATCCCAGATTATGCTCTGAACCACGACATTTTGATTATTTGGGGCCATTGGCACACATGTCTCCTCATTTTACCTAAACATTCTGTCCCATCACTTCCTCAATCCACAGGCTGTGTGTCAGCAGCTTTGTTCGAATGGCTTTCATCTCTGCATCTCCACATAGGGGTCCTAGGAGAGCATTCTGCTTGCCACAATAGCTACAGAGGGCACATGTGGGGAAGTGATCAGAAACCAAAATATCTTTGCAGTCAGTTCACTCTGACTCATGGCAAGCCTGTATGACAGAATAGACTAAAATCGCTCCATTAGATTTACTTGGCTATAATTTTTATAGGAGCAGATGTCCAGGCCTTTCTTTCACAGCAGTGCTGGGTAGATTCAATGCATAGACTTTTTGTGCCACCCAGGAACCTTCTTGCATATAAGAGGAGTTTGTAGTCTCCCTTTCCTGTAGAAGTCCATCTTGGCCACTAAGAAGAGACAGGAAGTCTAGAGACACAGAACTCAGGGGTTCTGGAAGGCTCCCTGGCTCCTGAACATTCCTTCCAACTGAGCCTCTGGGCCCACTGGTGCATGAAGCCCCCCAAGTTACACCTGGTCTCAAAGCCCATCTGGGTGAAACTCCACCCACTACAACCAGGATATTCTCATTCCTAAAACAGGGATAGAGGTCACAAGAGAAAACAAGGGGGGAAATGAAGATCCCCCACCTGGTCTGAAGAGAACTCCCCACTTGGCATCCGTGTCTCTAGGGAGAGACTGGAGTGATCCACTCCATCACAGCAAGTTCTGAGATCTCAGGAAAGAAGAGCTTTCATTTTTGGATTAAGCACTTAGAATCCGTCAGTCACCACACAGCCACATGCTCACAACAATGGTAACAGAAGTGGCTGCAGCTCGTTAAGAAGGCAGTGGTGGCTCAGAGAGAGAGCACTCACCTTT
>NW_006408691.1:4870648-4883285 GCF_000296735.1 Chrysochloris asiatica | reverse complement strand
TTTGTAGTGGATGAATTCTTTGAAAGTAGATCACCAGTCTTTCTTGTGAGAAACTTCTGGGTAGACTCAGACTGCCAACCTTTCAGTGAGTAGCCAACATGTTTTTCACTTATATCACTGAGGGACTCCAGTCTCATTTTCCATGTACCACATGGCCTCAGGCCTTGCTAACAGCCTCTCAGTGAGCACTGTGCTGAAGTGTCCTGAAGCCCTTTCTTCCTCTCTTAGTTTTTCTTCATGTCACTGAAGGTCCTCAAAGTCTATGTCACATAGGGAGACTGATTGCATGGTGATAGATAGTAGGTAGGTAGGTAGAATGGATAGATAGATAGATACATGCATACATACATATGTACATGGGTAGATAGGTATGTAGATGATAGATAGATACATAGATACATAATATATAGGTTCATAATAGATGATAGTTGTCATCCTCAACTTCCACTCATGGCAAATTTATGTCCTGCATCTTTTTCAAGATTTCTAGCACATCAGACTCCACATTGCAGCTTTTGTGCCAATCCATCTTCTCAAGGGTATCCCTCACCCTAGTTAACTCTGTCCTTCACCAAACATGACGTTCTCCTCCAGTGATTGATCCCTTCTAATGATGTGTCCAAACCAAATAAGGTGTCCAATATTCTTTTGTGATTCATAAGATTTCCATTGGCAATTTTTGGAAGTAGATTACCAGATCTTTTTCCCTACTTTGTCTAAGTCTGGAAGCTTTACTGAAATAAGTCTTTGAAGTACTTTCTGGTAACATAGCTTCCAACATCACAACAACACAGTATGAAAGACTGACAGATAACTTGTAGAGGAAGGGGTCTGGGAGTCCCCTAAAATTTTAGCAAACTTAGTAACTGTGTGCATTTGTGCAGCTTGTGGGGGGGCTGAATACTGTAATCAGATGCTTAAAGACACTTAGGGAAGATCCACCACCAGAAAGAATAGAAAACTCCCCGGGGCCCAGGAGGAAGGAACTGTGTCCTGTAGGAGGGGAAAGTCTTCTGGAGATGTGACCCCTGAGTCCTGGATCTGCTCAGGGACATCTCCACCATGACCTGGGTGTTCTTGACCTTGTTCACATCAAATCAACTGTCTGCAGAATGTTCTGCACTTTGGAGAAGGGGGCAAAGCATAAACTAGCCCAGTGAACTCTGTAAATCAAACCTCCACTCTCTGTCCCACTTCCTGGGTGCTCTGAGCACCACAGACTGACTGCGCTGCCCTCCCTTCCCCCCCCACCCTCACCCCCCCACACACAGAGCTCCATTACCTGACAATCAGTCAAGCCCAGCACAAAGGTGGAGGGACCCCATGCTTGTCACCATCTGGGTTCTTATGCTATGGGTTAAGTGCCAAGGAAGCTGAGCGGGTTTAAATGTTTAGCTCATGTGTACAACCTCTTTGTCCAAGTAAAAAGGTAGAAAATGTTAATGCGCATGAGAAAGGAAACTGTGCTAACTGATCTTCTTTGTGATGCTAAATGGGTTTGTGAAAGGCAGAGAAAGAAAGTTTAGTAAGAATTAATGAATGGAACACCTGAAAACCTGCTGAGACATATAGGGGGAAAAGCCAAAGTGCATGATCCTGGGAAACAAGCGTGACCTCTTCCCCTGCCCCCTTCCCTGAACACCCTCCATGTGTCCCATTTACCAGAGTCCATGCTTCAAAGCAAATGTAGTGGCCCCTTAACAATCCTGGTGACCCTCTTCTGAAAATCAGCAGTGAAAACACTATGGATGACAACTGACCACCATCCAATGTGGAAGAGGAGCCCGACAGCAGGTGGATGATCAAGCACTCAGTGGTCGCAAGAACAGATCTGGCAGCATTTTGTTCTTGCATACATCAAGACACCTTGAGTCTGAGCAAATCCACAAGCTTGTGGCATTATGTTACAGCAGCAGCAAGAAACTCATGCAGCGCACTTTGGGCAGCCTTGAAGTAAAAGCATCCTGCCACTGCATTCGATGAGAAGCATGGCTCTAGAAGTTATCAGCAGTGGCTCCACTTGTCCCTTTGGTCCAGGGATGTGCACTGCCAAGGGACGGAAAAAGAAAGGGACACAAAGATAGTAAGTTCCGAAGGAAGGAGCTGTGGTTTCCTGCCAAGAATCTCGGACTCAGCAGGACAGGATGCCTGGCAGATATCTCTCTACATAGTGGTCCTGCTTTGCTACTTCCAGTCCAGGCTGAGGCTCTGTCTCAGTGACCTGTAGCCCCTTCATGGCCCTACCACCCTCCCTATCACAGGAAGAACTTGGTCACAGGTGAGGTCTTGGGGAAGGTCACAGAGGAAGGGTGGAGTGAATTGGCTCTAGGGCACATGGGGGCCATGGGGTGCACTGTATCTCTCCATTCTGACTCCGTCAACCTTGCATCTTGAGATTTCAAGAGGCAATTTGTAGCTTACCTTGGGAAGGATATCAATTAGAGCATTTATTTTTAGGAGATATTTTCCTCTAGACATTGGACTGGACAATCAAGGAACAGAAAAGGGATGACTGCATGTAACGAATATGCATCTGCTTTAGATGCATAATGTTTTAGAACCATCAGCATCTCAGGAAGCTCATAAACAGGCTGGGGATCTGAAACGTTAAACGAAATGATTTCATCAGAGAGGAGGGAGACCAGGCCAACCACAGCCCTGTGGATGCTGAGAGGAGGTGAACAGGACCCAGACCTATGGAAAGAAACTCCATAGTCACCTGTAGTTAGGGCTGCATTGTCTACCTGGGAGTAAGTTAAAGGGGAAGATTGAATTGTATCCCAAAAAGTGATGTGAAATGAAAAATCTTTATGCCTGTGACTGTAACCCTGTTTGGAAATAGGGTTTTATTTTGTTATGTTCATGAAGTCATACCACAGTAGGGTGGGTCCTAAACCTAATCCCTTCTGAGTAATAAAATGACACACACAGGGAAGACAAATACAATTTGAAAATCAGAAAGTCAAGGAACCAGGGAACACTCGGATCCACCAACAAGGAAGGAATCGAAACAGTTGAGACCCTGATTTGGACTTTTAGCTTCCAGAACTGATTGATCATAAAGGTCTGTTTGTTAAAGCCCACCTGTGTTACAGCAGCATTTGGACATGAAAACAGCCAGGCTCTGCATCAAACACACGAGTGATACTGAGCTGGACATACACAGAGCAAAATGCCTCCATGCCCCGACATGGCAGGACAGGGCCCAACCAGGCAGTAATCAAAGTGTCACCCTTCTCCAGCTTCAATCTGAGCCACACTAAAAATCACATGGTGCCCTCTGTGAAACTCCAAGACACAAATAAATACACTCAACAGGAGCATTGGAGTGTCAACTGATGACTAGCAGGCAGAGGATGCTCAGTACCAGGTCTGCCTCCTAGGCCACTTATTCCGATGTTGCCCATCAATCTGTGCAACACCCCAAGTGCAACACCCAGGCAGGCAGAAAGGAAATTTGCATCCCTTCCACGCCTGGTTTCACATGAACAATGAGTCCTTATTCTGTTCCACTTAAAAGTATGTATTTATCTAATAACCAATTGCTTGTTTGTTTCCGGAGAGGCCAAACCTTGTATTTCTCCAAGTCCAGGGTTCCTGCTAGCACCAACAGCTGTAAGATTCAATTTATTCCACCAACAGTCTGCTCTGCTTCCCTGAGCTGACTTCTGTCTTTACCTAGCAATGAAAAATCACTCTGCATATTTGTGGAATCAATCCATTAATCAATATATTGAGTCCCTGTTGGAGCTGGAAGTTGCCTGAGCCACTGGCCAATACCTAGACAGAAGTTGGGGGTAAAGACTTTCTATTCAGGACCCAAGTCTTCTCAAAGAGTCAAAACACAAGTGAAGCAAGAGAAATCCAGGGTGGGGGAATAGGGTATTTGGTGCTGTAGATTGACTGGGACCACCCAGAGACAGGTGCAGTGCTAATCCTACTGAATGTGCCCTTGTTTACGAATAGGCTATTTTGTTTGCAGATGTTATCCATTAATATGGTCCCACCAAAGTAGATCAACAGCTTGCTACCATTGAGTTGCCTCTAACTCACAGTGACTTCATGTACAACAGAACAAAACACTGCCTGGTTCTGCCCATGCTCACAATCAATCATTGCTATGTCTGAGTTCATCATTGTGGTTATTGTGCCAATTCACCTTACAAAGGACTCTTTCCCTCTCATTGGCTCCATACTTCACTAAACATGATGTGTCCTTTTCCATAGATTGATCTCAACTGATGCCATGTCCAATGCAAGTGAGTTAGACAGTGTACTATTGTGATCCATAAAGATTTCATTGGCTAATTTTCAGCAAGCGTTCTGGTCGTGTAGTGGTTATGAGTCAGGCTGTTAATATCATGGTCAGCAGTTCAAAACTACCAGCAGTTCCACAGAAGAAAGATGAGACTTTTTGCTCTCATAAAGATTCACAGCCTCAGAAAACCTATACAGGGTCACTATGAGTCAGGACCAACTCTGCAACACACAGCAGCCACCACCAACACCAGTTTCCAGAAGTAGAACAACAGACCTTTCTTCTTGGTCTATCTTAGTCTGGAAACTCTGCTGAAACCTGTCCATCATGAGTGACCTTGCTAGTATTTGAAATATTGACAGCATAGCTTCCAGCGTCATAGCATCACAGCAACACGCAAGCCACCATAGTAGAAGTAGGACACATTAATAGATGGGTGGTGGATATCAGAACAGGGTGGGTCCTAATTCCTTCTTGAGTGAGGTCTTATCAATGAGAATGGATCCTGAAATAGATGCACAGACTGAAGGTGCCATGTGAAGATACTTCTATAAGCAAAGAGATAGATACGTAGGGTACCAGAAGTAGGAATAGACAAGGAAGTAAGACTGAGAGAGAACATGGTCTTACTGATATCCATAATTCAGACTCCTAGCCTCCAGAACTGTGAGAATAAATGACCAAGTTGTGGTAATTTGTTATGGCAGCCCTCAGAAACTAAGACACCCAGTATAGACTCTAGCTGGGCTGCTTGTTAGCTACAGAGTCACAGGCAACTCATTGAACCTTTCTGAGCTTCTTTGTCTTCATCTGTAGTGTGGGTACAACAATAGCAGACTCTTAGTGTTGTGGCACAAAATCAATGAGTTCATGTACGTAAAATGGTAAAATGTCTACGCTGTAACTAATACTCCACTACAGGAAGCAAATAATATCTCCCAACCTAAGGTGCTCATCTCTCCAGTCCCAACTCTCTCTCCTACACATCTAGGCACAGACACTAACAGAAAGATCTGGGTGGACAAAGGTATCCTTCTGACATGCAGAAGGAGGCAGGGACAGAATTGGGACTCTCCAAATCAGCCAAAAGAAAGGGCTGAAATTTTCATCCCAGACAAGGTCAGACTTAGACATCCTGTGGCAGTCATTCCCACCCTATCTATCATCTTCTCCTCCTCCACTGGGCACAGAGACATAAACTTCAGCTGCAGTTGGAGTCACAGCAAATAGATAATGACTTGTTTACGACTGCTTTGTTCATGTCAGGATTCTGCTCTTCTTCTTCTTCTTCCCCTCCCCCCCCAAAAAAAAGATACTAACTCAGAATTGAAGCCCCAGGCAAAAGGATTTATTAGGGAAGCTAGAGAATAAAATATTTTTGGTTGATGTGTATGTTGCCTTTTTTTTAAAAATAAAAATTTAGCCTGGACCATTAGGCAGGGAAAACATCAAACTGGGAAGAAATGAGTCCAACCTCAGGGTCTAAGATGCAGTTTGTTGGGAGGACTGTATAATAAGAATTGTGGTCCCAGTCCAAAGAGAGGTCTGGTAATAGCCCTGCCCCTGAGAGGTAATATCCAAACTTTTGGGTTTTTCAGAGTGATAGAAATGCCTTTGCCCATTCCAAAGTGCACCTGTTTTTTGTTGTCCTTAAAGTGAAGCTGAGTCTGTTCTGACTCATAGTGACCCTATATAGGGTTTCTGAGGAGCATCTGGTGTGTTTGAAGCACCAAACCAATACTCACCTTATAGGTTATATTAATGAGGTGTCTCAGAATGGGATTTGGCCATACCACTGTAAAGTGGGGGTTGACCACACCAGAAAGACCAACTATTGGCCTTTGTAGGGGAGGGAGTCCTGGTATGATGCTGTGGGTTAAGGCGTTGGATTGCAAGGTCATTTTGAATGGCAGGATTGGCAGTTCAAACTCGCCAGCTGCTCCTCAGAAACCCTATACAGTGTTGTTATTGGTTGGAACCAACTTGACAACACTTATCAACAACAACAAAGGTAGAGAGCTAGAGGTTAAGTCCAACCACATGAGTAATGATTCAATCACACATGCCTATGTAGTGAAACCTCAATGAAAATCTGAACACAGAAGCTCAGCTGAGATTCCTGGGTTGACAGTACTCCATATGTGTGGTCACACATTGATGCCAGGAGACTAACACATCCCAGAGGACAAAGGAAACTCTGTTTGGAATCCTCCCAGACTTTACCCAATGTGTCTTTTCCTTTGAGTGGTTCTAGTTTGTGTCATTCTTTTATAAGAAAACTGCAATTCCAAGTATAATAATTTCTCTAGTTCTTCCAGTTGTTCTAGTGAATGACTGAACCTGAGAGTGGTCTATCAAAATCCCCTGAACATGCAACTAGTATCTGAAATGAGAGCGGTCTTATAGGCACTGTTCTTCATGACTTTGCAATTTAGCAAACTTACTGTGTTTGGAGTCAGAAGTCTTGGCCAAACTAGGCAGTCTAAAAGACTGTATATGCCTTTAACTAGTTCAGCCAACTCTGGATATAGAATGATAGGGTAAGATGTGACACCCTTTTGCTAGGCCACAATATATATTGGGAACCCACAATGGATCAGGCACTGGTATCTGAGTTCTTTGATGAGTGCACAGTCAAATAAAGCAAACCGTCTCTGTGAGGTGTTATTGCTGCTAGTTACCATCAAGTCAGAACCGACACATGGCAACCTTATGTACAACAGAACAAAACATTGCTTAGTCCTGAGCTATCCTCATGATTATTGCTATGTTTAAGCTCATTGTTGGAACTATGTGTCATTCCACCTTATTGATGGTTTATTTCATCTTCATGGATCCTACTTTACCAATGCCACCACTCAACTGTGGTAGCTTTCATGTTGCTGTGATTCTGGAAGCTATGACACTGGTATTTTAATTACCAACAGGCTTAACCATGGTGGACAGGTTTCAGATTAGATTCTAGATGAAGACCAACTAAGAAGAAGGAGAGATAGGCTATATCTGAATATTTAGTCACTGAAACCCTTATGAATAGCAGTGGAACACTGTCATATAACACCTATTGAAACATGATAAAGAGCACCAAAATGATGTAAGATAAAGTGCCAGAAGATGAGTCCCTCAGTTTGGAAGGCACTCAAAATATAACTACGGAAGAGCTGTATCCTCAAAGTAGAGTTGACTGTGATGATGTAAATGGAATGAACGCTTCAGACCCTTTATTTGCTGATGGGTCATAACTCAAAATGAAGAGAAACAGCTGTAAACATCCATTAATAATTGGAACAAGGAATGTACAAAGTATGAATCTAGGAAAATCGGATACTGTCAACAACGAAATAGAATGCATAAACATCAATATCCTAGCCATTAGTGAGCTGAAATGGATTGGTATTGACCATTTTTAATCTGACAATCACATGAATTACTATATCAGAAATGACAAATTGAATAGAAGTGGCATTGCATTCATCACGAAAAACAACATATTAATATGTGTCTTGAAGTACAATGCTGTCTGTGGTAGGATAATACTTACTCGCCTAAAAAATAGACCAGTAATACAACTATTATTCAAATTTATGCACCAACCACTAAAGCCAGTGATGATGAAAGTGAAGAATTCTATCAAATTCTTCAGTCTGAAACTGATTAAATGTTCTATCAAGATGTATTGATCAATACTGGTGATTGGAATGCAAAGGTTGAAAACAAAAAGGAAGGATCAGTAGTTGGAGAATATGGCCTTGGTGATAGAAACAATGTTGGAGATTGCATGACAGAATTTTTCAAGACCAATGACTTCTTCATTGTAATGCCTATTTTAAACAAACATAAAAGATGATTATACACATGGACCTCACCAGATAGAATACACTGTGGAAAGACCTGTGGAAGCCTTTGCTCCACATCATCAGCCAAATCAAGGTCAGAAGCAGACTGTGTAGCAGACCATCAATTGCTCATATACAAGCTTACGATGAAGCTGAAGAAAATTAAAACAAGTCCACGACAGCCAAAATATGGCTTTGGATATATCTGAATTTAAAGATCACCTGAAGAACAGATTTGATGCATTAGACACTAAAGACCAAAGATCAGAAGAGTTTGTGGTACCAAGAACATCATACAGGCAGAAAGCAAAAGGTCATTAAGAAGACAAAAAGAAAAAAAAGATCAAAATGGATGTCAGAATAGACTTTGAAACTTTCATTCCATCATACAGAAGCTAAGGCAAATGGAAGAAATGAGGAGGTGAAAAAGCTAAACAGAAAATTTTGAAGAGCAGCTAAGGAAGAAAAAGTGAAATGTTATAACAAAATGTGCAAAGACTTGGAGTTAGAAAACCAAAAGGGAAGAACAATATCAGCATTTTTCAAGCTGAGGAATCAAGAAAAATTCAAGCCTCGACCTGAAATATTGAAGGATTCTATGGGTGAAATACTGACTGATGCAGAAAGCATCAAAAGAAAATGGACTCACTGTACCAAACAGAAATGGTCTATGCTCAATAATTTCAAGAGGTAGCATATGATCAAGAGCCAATGAATAAGTTCAAGGTGCATTGAAAGCATTGTCAAAGAGCAAAGTACCAGGAATTGATGAAGTACACATTGAAATCTTTCAACAAACTGATATGGCACTGGAGTCACTCACCCTTCTATCCCAAGAAATTTGGAAGACAACTACCTGGCCAACTGAATGTGTCCATTCTGAACAGAAATGATCCAATGGAATGCAGAAGACATCAAACAGTATCATTAATGTCTCATACAAAAAAAAAAATTTGCTATATATAGTGCAAAAATGGCTGCAAATGTGCACTGACAGAGAACTGCCAGAGGTTCGATCTGAATTCAGATGAGGACATGGAACGAGGGATATTATAGCTGATGTCAGATGAATCTTGGCCAAAAGCACAGAATATCAGAAAGCTGTTTACCTGTGCTTTATTGACTACGGAAAGGTTTTCAGTTGTATGGATCATGACAAACTATGGACAACATTATGAAGAATGAGTATTATGGAACACGTAATTGTGCTCATGAGGAATCTGTACATAGACCAAGAGGCAGTTGTTTGAACAGAACAAAGGAACAGTGAATGGTTTAAAATTAGGAAAGCTGTGTGCCAGGGTTGTATTCTTTATCCATATTTATATAATCTGTATGCTAAACACATAATCCGAAGAACTGGATTATATGAAGAAAAACGTGGTATCAGGTTTGGAGAAAGACTCATTAACAACCTGTGATATACAGATGAAACAACCTTGATTGCTGAAAGTGAAGAGGACTTAAAATACTTACTGATGAAGATCAAAGACCACAGCCTTCAGTATGGATTGCATCTCAATGTAAGCAAGACAAAATTTTCACCACTGAACCAATAAACAGCATCCATATAAGTGGAGAAATCCAAAAAGAAAAGACTTCATTTTGCTCAGATCAACCATCAGCACTCATGGAGGCAGCAGTCCAGAAGCCAAACGACATATTTCATTAAGCAAATCTTCTGTACAAGACCTCTTTAAAGTGTTGAAGAGAAAAGACATCAGCTTGATGACTAAAGTGCTCTGGATCCATCCTGCATTCTTGAAATATAAGGTTATTTTCAATAACCTTATATGCATGTGAAAGTTGGGCAGTGATTAAGGAAGACCATGGAAGAATTGATGCATTTGACTTATTGTGTTGGAGGAGAATATTGAAAGTACCATGAGCTGCCAAAAGAACCAACAGATCTGTTTTGGAAGAAGTGCAGCCAGAGTGCTCCTTGGAGGCCAGGATGGCCAAACTTCATCTCTCATACTTCAGACATATTGTCAGGAGGGACCTGTCCCTGGAGAATGATATCATGTTTGGTAAAGTGGAGGGGCAGAGAGAAAGAGGAAGACCCCTAATGAGATGGATTGGCACAATGGCAGCATCAATGGGCTCAGGTTTAGCAACTAATGTAAGGGCTCTGCAGTATCATTCTTTTTCGCATTCGTTATGAGTGTCTACCAACTCAATGGCACCTAACAACAACAACAACTTTATCAACAATGATATTTTTCTAGTGATTGGTCTTTTCTAATGACATATCCAAAATAAGTAAGCTAAAGTCTATCTTTGCTTCAAAAGAACATTCTAATTATGTCTTTTCTAAGACTTATTTATTCATTCTTCAGGCAGTTCACAGTTTATTCAATATTCTTTGCCAACACCACAATCTGAAGGCATCTGCCTTCCCTTTTTATTGTGCAGTTTTACATGCATATGAGGCAAGTGAAAGGACCATGTCTTGGGTCAGGCACACCTTAGTCATCAAAATTGCATCTTTCCTTTTGAGATCTTCAAAGAGGTTATTTGCAGCAGATCTGCCCAGTGAAATATATCATTTGATTTATTGACTATTGCTTCCATGGGTGTTGGTTATTGATCCAAGTAAAATGAAATGCTTGACAACCTCATTTTTTAAATCTGTTTCAAGTAAGGAATTCTTAATGTAGCATATAAGATTCATTGTGAAGCCCTTGACTTAGCATATAAGATGCTGGTGGCCAAGTAAGGAGGCTGGATACTTTCTGGCATGCATAATTCTGTAGGCTTCAGAGCAGTTCCAGACTAGCCCCAAGCCCTCTGGTGCTAAAAGAGAGAAGAGAAGCTGTTTTTCTTCTTTTTAAGACTACTTCAAATAATAGTAAGAATTTAGTAAAGTAGATTGTTATTCAAGACTGTTGTATTATCCCTCTTCTAAAAAGACAATCATCTGGAGAACATAGAGCCAAAATAATCAATATAAATAAATAATCAATTAATGTATTTATCTTTTAGATGCATTCATTGTGGAAATAAATTTCCTGGAGATAAGAATGCAGGATGTTCTTAACATGGGCTAAGCCAGCTGAGTCCTGGGCTCAGCCAGACTGAATAGATTACAAATCCTAAGAAATAAAAAGAGCCCAATTTGGTATTTTGGAATAGGCCAAGGCACCTAGTTATAGGCTTCAATATTTCCCCTGACTTGGAGTCTTGGTTTGGCACCATAGGATAAGCACTTTGAATCATAAAGTAGGCAGTTCAAACTCACCAACTGCTCCACAGAAACCCTATACACAGTTGCTCTGAGTCAAAACCAACTAGACAACATTTCACAACAAAAACAAACAACCACTTACACTGTTGCCTTTAACTCGCTTCTCCTACAAGTATTTTGTTAATACTCTGTAGGACAAATCCATTGCCTTTGTTTTTGAAATTTTTGCTTGGCAACATAATTATTTCCATGTGGTGAAAACTATATGTGTGCCTTGAATGTTAAGTCTCAGGCTGCTTCACTCACTTTAGTACCCTCATTCCTTTGAAGAGAAGATGTTAAGAAGGTGGTCCTCTCCCAATGAGATGTCTGGGCAACATCCCTCCTGGTCCTTTCTCCTCCTCTGGTCATGCACAGGTCATACAGCCCACCACTCCTTTCCTAAGGAGCCCTGGGGACTCAACAGCTAACCGTTCAGCTGCTAACTGACAGGTCTTCAGTTTGAACCCACCAGCTGATTCATGAAAGAAAAGACCCAGCTCCTTGAAAGATTGTTGTTGTTGTTGTTAAGTGACTCATAGTTCTAACTCATAGCAACCCTGCAGAGGGTTTTCGAGGAGCAGCTAGTGGGTTTGAACTACTGACTTTGCAGCTACCAGTCTAGTGCTGATCCTACAGCGCCACACTAGGACTCCTCTAAGGGATATTCTGTCTTACAGGGTTGCCAAATTCCCTCTTTTAAGCTACTACATCCATAAGTATAGGTCAAGTTCACCAAATTGTAGCAGATTACACTGTTTTTCCTCTTCTTTCTTCCACTTGTCGGGTTCTGATCATCCATCCATTGAAGCTAAGTCAAATGGGTACTGTCTGCAAGTATGGGTGTTCTTGTGAATCTTCCCTCATTTCATGTCAGCTAGATGCTTCACTCTCTGCTCTAGTCGTCTGTGGCTATGTGCCTGTCCATGGGCTCAGGAGTTTGCAGGTCTCACTATACTGTTGGCCAACCAGGTCTCAAAACAGATTAACAGGAGTCTACTGAACGTGGTTGGACTTAGCTAACAACTTTATTGCTGTTATTCCCTCCTCCCCCTTATCAGTAGACCAACGTGGTCACCAGCAAGATTACATTCCTGCTCAAGTATTCCCTGTCAGTTTCAGTCTTGAAAGTGGGTTTGCCCTGAGGGGGTATGATTGCTTGCCTTGATGGTTCCCTGGTGAACAACTTGCTTGTTCTTGTAGTACTCAGACTGCCATTATAGTTTTTTGTTTTTTATTTTTCCTGCTGGTCTTTCTCTCCTGTTCCTCTAGCTGCTCCAGGCTGATCTGCTTATCTTTTCAAGTGGAAATTTCCCA
>NW_006408691.1:4860584-4862467 GCF_000296735.1 Chrysochloris asiatica | reverse complement strand
CAGTGAGATGGATTGGCACAGTGGCAGCAGTAATGGACTCAAGCTTAATAACAATTGTGAGGATTGTGCAGGACCAGACAGTGCTTCATTCTGTTGTCCATAGGGTCACTATGAGGTGGAGACAATGCCATGGCACCTAACAATAACAACTTCTGTCCAGCTCCACACCACCCTAAATTGTAACCCTTCCTCCTCAGATTATCTCATGTCTACACCTTCTGTTCACTTCCTATGAAGGAATTACTGCTCATCACTCACAAAAACCCTAAAAGATGCCTGAGGTCTGGGGGTGTGGTCATGGCCATGATTGATGTCTCAGCACTTACTTCAGGGGAAATACTGGGACAATGACCCTCCCTCTGACCTACAGAATGGCTATCATCTGACCATGTGTTCACACCAACATGGAGTAAGCAGCATCAGTGCTCTCATTCACAACTTACATTACCATACAGCTTCTACCTGTGAGGAAGCCTCTGCTACTATCACACTAATTCAGAGGTGGGGGGAAAAAATTGCAGAACCATTTTCATAAGCACTTGGAAATAATAGGCTAGCTGATCAATGTGTAACGAAACCATATGACTGTGACTCGTAGCCACCCCATTTGTGTCTGAGTAGAACTGTGATCCAGTTTTCAAGTGTTGATTTGTCACAGGTATATTGCCAGGTTTTTCTTCCAAGGCATTTCTGTCGGAATTGATGCACATATCCTTCCTGGGGTGTCTTCAGGGACTTCAGGTCTTAGAAAACATGAAGTTCAATGTCTGTTGAAAGAAGGCAGACATTTCACTTAATCTCGGTGACTGTAAGAAAAATCAACAAGTTTCAGGTCTTCTCACTTGCTGAGGCACATCAAGTGCTGGGTCAGGAGTAACAAGCAGAATTTTGACCTGCACAAAGACATACATGTTTTCTAGTCTTCTCCTTTGATTTATTTCTATTTCTTTTACATTTTATCTAAAATGCTGTTATAACAGATGTTGAGTCAGTCCTCAATTCTTGGCAGCCTCATGTACAACGGAATGAAATTCTGCTAGGCCCTGTACCATCCCCATGACTAGTTGGAGATTGAACCTTGTGATCCATAAGGTTTCTTGGCAGATAGTTAGATATTGGTCACCAGGTCTTTCTTCTAGGTCTTAGCTGGGAAGCTCCATGGAAATCTTTCCAGCCTCATAACAACACACAAACTTTCGATCATAGACAAGGGTATCTGTGCATGAGGTATATTGGCTGGGAATGGAAGCCAGGTTTGACATATGGGAGCTGAAAATTCCACCACTGAACCACCAATGTGCCCTTGACCTAAAAAGTTAAGTCTTAGGCATTGTTCCACCCAGCTTTTGAGGTGTTATCTTATTTTCCAGAACATTAATTTTTCCATCTTATGCATGAAAACATAATCTGCTTCCCCAAAGCCCCCTTGAAATTCTGCCTTAGAGCAGATTACCACTCATCCAGCCTATGTCAGCTGGGTTTCCATTATCATGGATGTGGCTCCGTTTCTAGTGGTAGGATTTAATCACGGATGAGGAGTTGATTCTCAAAGAGGTTAGGCAAGGGGAAGCATCAATGGCAAAGTCAGATTCAAACAAGATCAAAATGAGCTTGAAGTCCTGGACTTACCCCTCTGACTCTGCCTCTCTATAGAGCCTGGGGTATTGTAGTTATGGAATAAAATTGCATTCAGTACTAGAATTGAGTAAGAAAATAGAGAGAGAGTTAGATGGGGGGTGGAGGGGGTCTCACATATTGTCTATATTATGTCCTGTGAACTAACTAATTAATCACATATTTGTAGGGTAGGCAATGAGATAATTAATTTTTTTAATGTTTTATTGTGAATTATATGGTAGTTTACATGATAGAACTTTAGTTTT
>NW_006408691.1:4851839-4859499 GCF_000296735.1 Chrysochloris asiatica | reverse complement strand
TTGTTTGTTCTTGTACTAACAGTCCATCTGCCTCTATTGTTTTGTATTTTTCCTGTAGGTCTTTCTTTCAAGAAGTATCTTTTGTTCTTCTAGCCAATCCAGGTTGGTCTGCTCGTCCTTTCAAGTGGAGATTTCTCATCTCTGGAGATCTGGATGTGGTTCAGATTTCTACCTATAGTTTTCTGTATTGTAAAGGCTCCGCAGGAAGCCTCGTTCACTGGGTACGCTGTAGCCCCATTTTAGATTTTCCAATCAGTTATAGGCAGAAGACAGACTTACAAGCCTTCTAGTGTGATGTTTCTGACAATTCCTTTCTCTCCCCCTCCAGTCTCTACTCTATATTATAATGCAAGGAAAACCAAGATTCAAAAAACAGCCACGCATCTTAACACGATTCCCCCCACCCCCATTTCAACCATGACTCAATCCCTGTATTTCAGAGCCCTGCAGTTCCAAGGCTGTGCATATATCGTCCTTTATCTCTGTCCCATTTGGCCCATTCAAACATGCCCAATTATCCCCCACCTGCCCTGTTTCTCCACTTCCCTCTCCCTCCTTGTATATTGCCCCCTCCCCAGCACCCAGGCTCTCCTGTGACCAATCCCCACCCTGTGCTCCACCCCCCTTCCCCCCACCCATCACCAACTTTCCAGCAACCAACAAAGACTTCCCCCTACCTCCCTTTAGTATAATTTCTTTTTCTTAGTCTTTTACAGTAGTGGTCTTATGCAGTATTTCTCTTTTTGTGACTGACTAATTTCACTCAGCATAATGTCCTCAAGGTTCATCCATGTTATGCGGTGGCTTGCCGCTTCCTTGTTATTCTTCAATGTAGCATAATATTCCATTGTGTGTATGTACCACAATTTGTTTATGCATTCTTCAGTTGATGGGCACTTTGGCTGTCTCCATCTTTTTGCTATTGTAAATAGTGCTGCTATAAACATTGGTGTGCATATATCTTCTCGTTTTGTGGCTCGTTTTTCTTGTGGGTAAATACCAAGTAGAGGAATTGCTGGACCGTAAGGTATTTCTATTTTCAACCTTCTGAGGAAATGCCATATTGCTTTCCAGAGAGGTTGGACCATTTTGCAGTCCCACCATCACTGCAGGAGTGTCCCAGTCTCTCCACATCCCCTCCAGCATTTATTGTCTTCTACATTTTTCATCTTTGCTGTTATTGTTGGTGTGAGATGATATTTCATTGTTGTTTTAATTTGCATCTCTCTAATGGTTAGTGATCGTGAGCATTTCTTCATATGTTTGTTGGCTGCCCAGATCTCTTCTTTAGTGAAGTATCTGTTCATATCCTGTGCCCACTTTTTAATTGGATTATTTGTCGAGATAATTAATTTTTAAATCTCTGGCTTTTCAAAGTTTTTAGAATGTCTGGGGAGACAAAGGAGCCATCTGATTGCAGGACACTTAGACCTGCTTGAGAGATAAATGTCAGGTGGCTTTGGCAGCTTGGGGGGCAGCCAAGAGTAGGAGACATTGAATACCACGAGGCTGGCTCCTGGACTGGCATGAAAAGAAATCCATGCATCAGGGCACAGGCAGGCAGGCTTTTGAGACTAAGATGCTGAGGTCTGGAAGAGTACGGAATGTTCCAGTAATGAAGTACAGGGGGAGGACTTGCAGGAAGTGAAATGGAAACCATCAATTATTTGTGGCCCCACCAACAATGTGACAAAAAAAAGAAAGGCTTTCACCCTCATAAGCATTTTTCATGATGCAAATTTATTTAATCCTAGTTACATGCTTGGCTAGGATGATAATTTTAGCTGACTGATGCTTTATGTCTCAGAGAATAATTACTCTACCCCTTGATAGACTTTCTTGAGAAATCTGTGTTCTACAAAACTACACTGTGTGAAACAATTTGCACAGTTCCTAAGAGGGTGATCTCTTTGGCTCACGGTTCACGGACCTCTGATTTCTGCCCCTGGTTACATCCTTCACCATGCTTGTAAAAGCATCAAAATGAGAAAAAAAAACTCAACCAGACCAGCTTCTCATGTTTTCAGAACAGTTCAACATAGAGATGTCTGTATAACATAAATCAATGCTAATAGTTATTATAGTCACAATTTTTCAGCATGCACTATGTAGAAGACAGAACTGGATAAGTATATTCTTTTTCTATATATGATAAACACACCTATTGTGCACAGATGAAGGAGACAAATGATTATTACTAGTTACAGTTATTCAAGGACAAGTGACTTAAACTCCCTGAGCCCTAATATATATATACATATATATATATAGCTGCAAATATCCATTAGTAATTGGAATATGAAATGTGCAAAATATGAAGCTAAAACAATGGAAATTTGTCTAAAATTAAATGAGATGCTTAAGCATTAGTTGAAATGGAATAATATTGGCCATTTTGAATCATACAATCATGTGGTCTATTTCCCTGGAAATGACCAATTCAAGAGAAATGGTATCATGTTCGTAATAAAAAAGAACATTTCAAGATCAAGAACATTATAACACTGACAATGATAACACAGTATCCATTATGTTCTGAACATAGGAAGAACAGTTATTGCAACTATTATTCACACTTATACACCACCACTAATGCCAAAGATAAATTGATTTTTACCAACTTTTGCATCTTGAAATCAATCAAATATGCAATCAAGGTGTGCTGATAATTACTGAATATTAGAATGTAAAAGTTAGAAACAGAAAAAGGATGAGCAAGGCCAAAGAAAACATGAATTTGGTGATAGAAAAGAATGCTGGAGATCAGAAGTTAAAATTTTGCAAGACCAACTACCTATTCATTGCAATACCTGTCTTCAACAACATAAATAATGACTATACATGCAGACCTTGCTAGAAAGAATGCACAGTATTGGAATCAACTACATCTTTGGAAAGAGAATGGAAAATTTCAATATCATAAATCAGAACAAGGCCAGAGACCAACTGCAGAGCAGACCATCAGTTGCTCAGAATAAAGTTCAAGTTGAAGCTGAAGAAAAATTAAACAAGCCCAGGAGAGCCAATGTAAAACCTTGGAAATATCCCACCTGAAATTAGAGACCATCTTAAGAATAAATTTGGTTTATTGAACAATAATGTCTGAGCACCAGGCTAGTTGTAGGATGACTATGAAGGCATCATGTATGAAGTGAAAGGTCGTTCCAAAGCAAGAAAGAAAACAATGTCAAAATATATGACACAAGAGACTCTGAAACTTGCTTTAGAACATATAGTAGCTAAAGCAAAAGGAAAAAATGATGACGTAACAGAGGTGAACAAAAGATTTCAAAGAGCAGCTCAAAAAGATAAAGTATTGTATTGAAATGTGCATAGACCTGGAATTCAAGAAGCAAAAGGATTGAACACACTCAGCAGTTCTCAAGCTGAAAGAAAGAAAGAAAAAATTAACCTCAAGTTGCAATATTGAAGGATTCTATGTGGTCTTTATAGAAACAGCACTTAAGAAATTAAATGACTTGTAATGTTAACCAGATTGCTTCAAAAAACCTCTTTAAAGTGTTCAAGAGCAAAGATATCAGTTTGAAGACTAAGGTGTACATGACCCAAGCAATGGTATTTTCAATTGCTTTATATGGTTCCATACGATAAGCACTGGACTGCCAACTGCAAGGTTCATGGTTAAAATTTGGGTGGTGAGAGAATAAATTTCTGTTTGTTAAGACCATCACTTGTGGTATTTCTTTTATAGCAATACAAGATAACTAAGACATAACACTTTATTCTTTTTAATTGTTGCATAAAGTCTATTGTAAGTTGTTGTTGTATGCGGTAGAGTTGGTTCCAACCCATAGTGACCCTGTATAGGGTTTCCGAGGAGCAGCTGGTGAGCTTCAATCACCAACCTTGCAGTTCAAACTGATTTTGCAAGCAGGTGCATTAATCCACAGCGCCACACCAGAACTCCATTCCATTCTATGAGTGCTCCACAATTTCCTAATCCAGTCTACGGTATTTGTATTATTTCCAGGAATTATTGCTAAGATAAAAATACTGAGAAAATCCTGGCATCTCTCTTTTGTGTTTGGTACTACAGCAGTACTAAGAGACTAAGAAACAGGATAGGAGGATATTTGCTCATGGCAACTCTACGTGTGCCAGAGTTGAACTCTACACCAAAAGGTTTTTAGTGGCTAAATTTTCAAAAGTTGATCACCAGGCTATTCTTATGAGGCAATGATGGATGACTTAAACTCCTAACCTTAGGCTAGTAGTGGAATGTAGTAATCATTTGAATCATCCAGGAGCTCCTTATTTCTGATCAACTGGGTATCAAAATGCTTTGACTCCACCAGCAGTTTTTGAGAGTTCTAGGGGCTCCACAGCCCTGGTGAGTGCTCAGCTCTTTAGTCCGTTACGTGGTTGTTGTTGTCATGTGCCGTGGAGTTGCTTCTGACTCATAGCGACCCTATACAGGGTTTTTGAGGCTGCAAATTTTTACAGGAGCAGAAAACCTCATATGTAGCTATAAATCTCACTTTTGTTGTTTATAAGCTGTCTGATACTGATATTGGACTTTGTTGTTGGAGTTAATTGACCTTTAGTTGATTATTACTTTAAGCCATGTGGTTTATCCCCTTGTTATGTTGCAATAACCACTTCTTATTCTATGCACAAGATTCACATGCACACAATTAAGTGTTCTGGAATTCCCATTGCCAAATGTCTTTGCATAGTCTATAAAACACAGGTGTTCTCTGTTGTCATTCAATAATCATCTGATATCATCTGATATTGTTCCATGCCCTCTTCAGAGTTATGCTTGAATTTCTGCAGTTTCCAGTGGATGCACTATTCCAAAAGTTTTAAAAATTATTTTTATCATCATTTTACTTGCATGTGATATTGGTGTTGTTCAATAATTTCCATAATCTGTTGGATAACCTTTCTTTGGAATGGTCAGTTGGCCAGATAACCATCTTCCAAATCCCTTAACATAGACAAGTGAGAGCTTCCTGTATTGTATGTTTGTTGAAACATCTCAATTGATATTCGGTCAATTCCTGGAGCTTTGTTTGTCACCAGTGCCTTCAGTATAGCTTGGACTTCTTCCTTCAGTGTCATAGGTGCTTGATCATATGCTACGTCCTGAAATAGCCACCAATTCTTTTTGGTACAGTGACTCTGTATATTCTTTCCATCTCCTTTTACACTTCCTGAATTGTTCAATATTTTGCCCATAGTGACCTTATGCACAACAGAACAAAACACTGCTTGGTCTTGTGCCATTCTCACGATCATTGTTATACTTGAGCCCATTGCTCTTGCCCTGTACCAATCCATTTCATTGAGAGTCTTCCTCTTTTTTGCTGACCCTTCACTTTGCTAAGCATGATGTCCTTTTCCAGGAACAGGAACTGGTCCCACCTAGTAACATCTGATAATGAGAAATGAAGTTTCACCATTCTGGCTTCTAAGAAATACTCTGGCTGTACTTCTTCCTAAACAGATTTTGTTTTGTTTGTCCTTCTGACAGTCCATGGTACTTTCAATACTCTACTCACATGCCTCAAGAAGCTCTGGTAGCATAGTGGTTATGAATCAGGCTGCGAACCATAAGGTCAGCAGTTCGAAACTACCAGCTGTTCTACGGACAAAAGATGAGGGGTTCTGCTCCCATAAAGATTTACAGCCTCGGAAACCCTGTACAGGGTCCCTATGAATCGGAACCAGCTCCGCCAGACAGCCAACCACTCACGTGCCTCAATTCTTCTATAGCTTTTCATTGTCCAACTTTCACATGCATATGTTGTTGTTGTTGTTAAGTGCCTGCCATTCAGTCAGTTCTGACTCATAATGACCTTGTTTGTATAGGGTTTCTGAGGCTTTAAATTTTGCAGAAGCAGAAAGTTGGCTCAAAAGGAGGCTTTCTTTTTCTTTTGGATCTGGGGAAGGTGTCTACTTTTAGCTTGTTTCTTGGTTTCACAGAGATCTTGTGTGGTGAATCTTGGTGAAGCACTGTAGGTCAGCTGTTCAAACCCATCAGTCCGTTCCTAGGAAATCCTATACAGGGTCGTTGAGTCAGAACTGACTCAATAACACTTAGCAACAACATGACATCTATTTTTCCCCATCTCTGCCTTCTGGGTTTGTTGCTCAGTCTGTTCCTTGATACCTCGGAAGAAATTGGTTTAAAACACACCCTAACCTAATACTGCCTAACTGGCATAACAAAGAATACCCTTTTCCAAATGGGTTTATAACCATAGTATATTTTTAACTGCCAGGGAGGTGATTTCAAATCATATGGACCCTGCATAGTGTTTCCAAGGCTGTAAATCTTTACAGGATCAAAAAGTCTAATCTTTCCCCTGAGGAGCTACTGGTGGATGTGACCACTGCTCCAACCATAGGTATAGGGGTTTGGATCTACCACACACATATATGGAGGACACAATTCAATTCACAACATGTCACTAGCATGCAAAAGCATGAAAATTTAACAACAACAAAAATCCAGACAAAATAATGTTGTCGCATGTTGTTGAGTCAGTTTCAACTTATAGCAACCCTGTCTGTATAGGATTTCCAAGGCTGTAAATCTTTACAGGAGCAGAAAGTCTTATCCTTCATCCACGGAGTGGCTAGTGGATTTCAACTGCCGATCTTGAGGGTAGCAACCCAACAGAAAACCTACTACCGCACCAATGCATGATTATTTTTAAAAGATGTTCAGTACTAGGCAAAACTATTCTATGGTAGTAAAAATCAGGATCCTGGTTCCTTTGGGGGAATAGTGACAGGAAATATACATGATGGTGGCTTCTGGGACCAGGCAGTGCTTCCTACATTGATCTTGGTGATGGTTACATACATATATTCACTTTGTAAAGATTCATTTGTTTAAACAATAGTGACTTATGCAATTTACTCTCAGTTTTGACAAAATCATCTTGATTCTCCTGGAATCCAGATTTCTGTGCTCATAGAATTGGGGTGATACACCTAGACCGTCTGCCCTGAGGTGTACTTTTGAAGCTTGAAGAAACTGGTTCCCAGAAGTCACTTTCAGGTCAAACAATAACCTTTTAAGCAGTTTCGCAGAGACTGTTTGGCCTTTAGTATTAGATTCTTTTGAGTTTCTGGTGTGGTGCTGTAGGATCAGCACTAGACTGCAAACAACAAGATTGGTGGTTCAAACCCACCAGCTGCTCCTCAGAAACCCTATACAAGGCTGCTATGTGAGTCAGAACCAACTTGATGGCACTTAACAATGACAACAGCCAGCTTTGAGAAGCAGGAACTCCAGGGTCTGACTAGAGAATCTGTTTTAGGTTATATGGTGTGCTGTTGGTGATTCTGTTTTGGTAACTGAGGGTCTCTGAAACCATGCCGTGTAGTGTAATGATATTTTTCCTGAGAAATTAAAGTAACAATGAACTATATAATCACTTTAACCATTCCTTCTTCAGAGAGCCTTTCCAAATGCTCTCAATTTTGACACTGCCTGATTTGAATAATGTCTACTCACAATGAATATATTCTGTTACATTAATTTTTGTTGTTCATATGTGCTTTCATGTTTTAGATAGTTTGTTGTACTCAATACAAATGTTTGCAAGCAAAACAATACAAAACAAAAGCCCATCTGTCTTCAGCTGGGTTTTCTAGAGAATCAAAACTAGTGAAACTTATATAT
>NW_006408691.1:4844710-4851739 GCF_000296735.1 Chrysochloris asiatica | reverse complement strand
TATAAGTTAATACCAAGGAAATTACTCACAGTTATAGAAGTGGAAAAGTCCTAAGACTGGGTCAGATAAATCAAGATTGGCAGGCAGACAGGCAGGCAGATAATAAAGCAGGCTCCTGAGTCAAATCCAAAGAAGCAGGGGTTAGAGGGTAAGCCAGATACAAGATTCAGATCCAGCAGAAAACAAATAAACTTTGCCTGAGTGTCCATTATATTGGGAACAGGTCACTCCCTCACCCCCCTCACTCCCAGGCAAGGAAGCATCCTTTCAATTGATTGGCTGATCATAGCCAATCATCATTGACTCAACTACACTTGCTCATAGCCTATCATCATAGACTTAACTACATTGCTCATAGCCAATCATCATAGAGTTAATTGCACTGTATTAGATCTCACCATGGGGATAATCACATCTCAACTGTCAAACCACTGAGAACTCTCACCCAATTAAGTTAACACAAAGCCTTAACTATCATAGCATCCATACAGGGAGCAGTGGTGGTTCCGTGGGAGAATTCTCACCTTCCATGGGGGAGATACATGTTTGATTCCAGGCCAGTACATCTCATGTGCAACCACCTCCTATGTGTCACTGGAGGCATGTGAGTTGTTATGATGCTGAATAGACTTCAGCAGAGCTACCAGACTGAAACAAACTGGAAGACATACTAAAGACCTGGTGATCCACTTCCAAAATTCAGCCAATGGAAATCCTAAGGGTCACAATGGTCTGACCCACAACTAATCATGGAGATGGTGCAGGACCAAAAAGTGTATCTTTCCAGTCTGCATGGGGTCATCATGAGTTGGGGAGGACTCTATGGCAGCTAGTAATAACAACAGCAAAGGAAACTTAATATTTCCTCAATACAGAAGCCCACCAAGCTTCAATGGGGTTATCATTGTATACATCGGTCCACATTCATCCTCTGCTCAGAAAGGTTTATTAGAAACTGGGATGTGTCAGCCCATGTGTGAGGTACTTAGATCAGCAGTTATTTCTATTTTCATTAATACTTATATCCTATAGCTCGTCACTGTGGACAGCATAAAAACTCAGATAAAAAGCCTACTCATTCTAGATCATACCTAGTATTAACTTCATATTTATAATGTAAAAAGCAAATTTATTTTTGAGGTTTTTTTGTATGTTTGTTTGTTTGTTTGTTTAGCTGAGTTGTCTGCTGTTTGGGTTTTCAATAGTCATGATAGTATTCTATAGAGAAAGAAGTCCCACCCATGTACAAAATAGACTTAAAGATTTAAAGAAGCAATTATAATGATCCTATTGTCATCATCACTATCATTCATTGTGTGCTTAAAAACTCTTAAAAGCTGTTTCAGAGACAACCAGAATTTATTCCAGGGAGGGATCCTACTTTATCATGATTCAGGTAATTTGTCTATCAGGAGCACTTCACTCCTAAGAGATGTTAAGAAGCTTTGCATGTAGTACAAGTGCACCCAGATGTAGGAATTGCAGCAGACACCACTAGATATCAACAACAACCAAAAAAAAAAACCCAAACACTCAGCTCAACTTTAAGAAGAGCAAAGAAGGAGAAACTCCCATATCTAACCTCTGGGGCCATACAAAGTGTTAGAAGAATAGCCAAGATACATGTAACAGGGGACATGGAAAAATCTCATCTGATGACGTGCCCTTGGCCATGGGTCAGATTCTCTAAGTGTTCAGTTATGATCCCTGGGTTTGAAAATCTGGCAAAGGCAATCTCTAAACAATGACCACTTTTGAATTTTACTTGCATGTGATGTTGATAGTGTTCAATAGTTTTCATATTCCAATAGACCACCTTTCTTTGGAATGGACACGGATATGGATATCTTCCAATCAGTTGGTTCTGTAGCTATCTCCCAGATTTCTTGGCATAGATGAGTGAGTGTTTCCAGTGTTGCATCCATTTGTTGAATCATCTCAATTGGGAAAATCTTCTACAAAAGACCTCATAAATGTGTTTTTTTTTTTAATGATGTTACATTTCAAGGTGTGCTTGACCCAAATCATGGTATTTTCAACCCCTGAATAAGCATATTAAAGCTGAACAATGAATATGAAAGACAGAAGAAGAATTGATACCTTTGAATTATGGTGCTGGTGAAAAAATATTGAATATGCCATGGACTGTCAGAGGAACAAACAAATCTGTCTTGAAAGAGGTACAATCAGAATGCTCCTTAGAGTGAGGATTACAAGACTTTGTCTCATTTACTTTGAACATATAATTAAGAGGGAGCATACCCTGGAGGAAGGACTGTTGCTTTGTAAAGTAGAGGGGGGCATTTTCCCAAGCACATCACACTTTGAAAAGTAGAGGGTCAGCACAAATAAAAGTGAAAGACCCTTAATAAAATGGATTGACACAGTGGCTGCAACAATGGGTTCAAACATAGCAATAATCATGGAGATGGCACAGAGTCAAGCAACAGTTCATTCTGTTGACATGAGCCAGAGCCAACTTAATAGCATCTAAGAATATTTCCATAAAGTTGCTGCTCAGTGCAGACTACCTCTTTTTATTTTTCTTTCTCTTCCTATGAGGGATTATTCCCTGCTATTGTGTGGATTAAAGAAAGACCCATTACCATCATGGAAGACATGACCTGAGGCAATGTTCTCTACAGCAATGAGATCAAGGTTCTTTCAAGAATGATTGGAGAGAGGTCTTCCAATTCCAGCAATTTGTCAAACTGGTGTCTCTGGAAACCCAGCATGTGAAATAATCTGACCAAAAATAAATTTTAAAAAAAGCTGAATTACCAAGGTCATTTGGCATAACATAGACAATGTTCTACATTTTACTTTATTGAACAGCAATTGTGATCTTAAAAGCACATGGGTGGCCATCTAAGGTGCAACTATTGGTCTCTCCCTGTCCAGAACAAATAAGAGTGGTGAAAATCAAAGACACATGGAAATAATTTGTCCAATATACTAGTGGACCACGTGAACACCATCTTCCATGACTCTGAGACCAGAAGAACTAGATTGTGCCTGACCCTACCATTACCAACTACTCTGAAAGGGATCACATTAGAAGGCTCTGGATAGAGTAAGAGAAAAACGTGACATGAAATCTCAAAACCATTAAAAAAAAAAAAATCTCAAAACCATTAAAAAAAAAAAAAATCCCCAAAATTAAAATTACAATAATAATGAATGGTTAAACTACAGATTCAATTCAGGTGAAGAATATTAATAAATGAGAAAATAGTACTAAAGGAATTATTGGAATGTATTACAAATTGAAAAAAAAAAAAAAAAAAGGAAATTATCAACAAAACCATTAGAGACATGGGGACATTGTTGTTAAGTGCCTTCAAAGTAGGTTCTGACTTGAAGCAAGTCTATATAGGATTTTATAGGAGCAGCTGGTGAGTGATTTTGAGTTTCAGTCCAGTGATTATCCAAGAGCACCACTCCAGGAACCCTTGAAGATAGATAGAGTAAGAAACTCTAACATTCGATCTGAGTTCCAGAAAAAGAATGGGGAAAGGCAATATGCAAAGAGAGGAGGATTAAGAACTTTCCTGTATTACTAAATTCAGGAATCCAACTGAATGCCTGACTGAATTATATAAAAATAAATAAATAAGAAAGAAATTAACTTTTAAACCATTATAGTGAATTCCAACTTATAGCAACCCTGGGTAGGGTTTCCCTAGAGCAGCTGGTGGGTTTGAACCACCATCCTTGTGGTTAGCAGTCCAGTACTTATTCTACAGCTCCATGCCAGAGCTTCTTGAAACTGCCATAGACAGGTCATTATGTAGGTAATAGATGAGAGCAAGGGAGAGATGGAGAAAAGAGAGAAAGAGATAAAAGAAATTTTAAAAGCAGCCAGAGAGAAAAGACAAAGCACATTGAAAGATTGGTAATTACAGTAGTCCTCCCTATCTACAGGATCCAAGAATCCCATTGGGTGTCTAAAATCATGCACTATGAGTCAGAATCGACTCCACAGTACTTAACAACAACAACAACTGAAATCTATATATTCTATTGTTTTACTCTTCTGATACTGTTGTTGTTGTTGTTGTTAAGTGCCATCGAGTTGGTTCCGACCCATAGCGACCCTGAACAGGGTTTCCGAGGCTGTAAATCTTTACGGGAGCAGAAAGCCTCATCTTTCTCCCTCGGAGCAGCTGGTAGTTTCTATCTGCTGACCTTGTGGTTGACAGCCCGATTCGTACTAGTCTATGGCAATTACTCAGTTACCCAGACTGGCAGCTTTAACATGTAGGACTCCAGCAGGGCATGGCACAACCACTCACCCAACTGTTTATCAGTGGAGGAGGAAGCTTGCTTTGAGCAGCACAGAATGGCAAGAGAATTCATCACACTACTCAGAACGTGGCACAATTCAAATATCTTCAGACCACTACTGACCATGGGTAACTGAAACCACAAAAAGTGAAACTGTGGCTCAGGGGAAGGAGGGCAGTGAAAACTACTCTTTACTAACCAATAATACCTAGAGACAACAATGGAAGCTAAAAGACAATATAATCAGAGCATCACCATAACATTTTATGCCCAGTGAATTATGCTTCAATGACATTCATCTCTCATAATTTGTACATATTGTCAAGGGAGAACAGTCACCGGAGAATGATATCATGTTTGGTAAGATGGAGGGTCATAGAAAAAGAGGAAGACCCCCAGTGAGATGGATTGACAAAGTGGCAGCATAAATGGGCTCAAGCGTGGTGACAGTTGTGAGGTTGGCCCAGGATTGGGCAGTTTTGTTCTGCTGTGCATAAGGTTGCTATGAGTTGATACCGACTTAATGGCACCTAACAACAGCAACAAGATAAAAGACAGTTTTAGAAAAACAAAAACCAATAGCTTTTACTCACATCATGTCCTCTGTATAAGAAATTATAAAGGCAGGGGGAAAAAGCAACCTATATGGAAGGTTTGAATTGAAAGAATGTTGAACAAAAATAAAAGCAAAACCCGTTCCCATCAAGTTTATTTCAACTCATAGAACAGAGTATAACTGCCCCACAGGGTTTCCAAGGTTCTGTAATCTTAACAGAATCAGACTGTCATATCTTTATTCCTTAGAACAGCTGGGGGTGGAGAAGAGAGTTAGCCAAACATTTTACTACTGCAGCACTTAGTACAATAGTTTTTTGTTGTTGTTGTTTTTAGGCAAAGATATTAACAAATAAAAGTTAGTTGGCATGGTTATTTTAAAAGGAAGAATTAAATCCAGATGATGGGTAAATAGGGATACAGATCAGAGTTAAAGTACTAGACATCATCATAAAATTAGGGAAGAAAATTTGTTGCTGTTACTAGTTGACTTCAAGTCATTTCCAACTCAAAGCAACACTATGCATAACAGAAGCAAACACTGTCAAGTTCTGAAGCATCCTCACAATTGTTGTTATACTTGAGCCCATTGCTTTTGCCACTTTGTCAATTGGCCTTCTGGGGGTTCTTCCTCTTTTGCTCTGACCCTCCACTTTTCCAAGCAGGACATCTTTATCCAGGGACTGATCCCTCCAGATAACATGTCTGAGTACGAGAGACAAAGTCTGACCATCTTGGAATCCAAAGATAATTACAGCTGTACTTCTTCCAACACAGATTTGCTTATTCTTCTGGCAGTCCATGATGCTTTTAATATTCCTCTCCAACACCACAACTTAAATGCATCAATTCTTCTAGGATCTTCCTTATTCATTGTCCAACTTTCATATGTGTATGCTCTGTGGCCACGTCACTGGCTCTGGGCCTAGGAGTCCCCGGGTCTTGCCATACTGCTGGCCATTCAGGTCTCCACCAGGATCACAGGGGTCTATTGAATGTGGTCGTGCTTAGCTCGCAACGTCATTGCTGTTTTTCCTCCTACTTCCTCTTATCAGTGGCCAGTGTGGTCACCAGCCAGACCACATGCCTGTTCATGTATTCCCCTTGAGTCTCAGTCTTGGAAGTGGTATTGCTCTGAGGGGTCCCGACCACTTGCCTTGATGGCTCCCAGGTGAACAGCTTGCTTGTTCTTGTAGTAATCAATCAGACTGCCATTATTGTTTCTGATTTTTCCTGCCAGTCCTTCTTTCATGAAGTATCTTTTCTTCAAGCCGCTCCAGACTGCTCTACTCCTCCTTTGCAGTGGAAATTTCCTACCTCAGTCTGTTCTGGATAGGGTCTGGATTCCACCTACGGTCTTGTACAATGTAAAGGTCTTGTGCAAATGTAAAGGCTACACAGGAAGCCTCTTTCACTGGGCAACTTCTAGCCCCATTTAAGGTATTCAAATCAGTTATAGGCTGAAGATGGATTTACAAGCTTTCTGTAGTGATGTTTCCAACTATTGCTTTATCCCCTCTCAAGTGTCTATTTTACAATGGTAGGCAAGGGAAACCAAGATCCAAAAGACAGCCAAGCTTCTTAACATTATTCCCCTCTTTTACCCCTTCAAACCATGCCTCAATCTCTGTATTCCGGAGCCCTGTTGTTCCAGGGTTGTGCATACATCACCATTTACCTCTGTCCCACTTAGCTCATGCAAACCTGCCTAACTGTTTTCCCATCAGCCTTGCTCTTCCATTCCACTCCCCTTCTTGTGTATTGCCCCCACGCCAAGCACCCAAGGTTTCCTCTGTCTTTTGACTATCCTGTACTCTATCTTCCCCTCCCTTCTTCCCCTCCTCTCATCCCATACATTCCTGGTGATCAGCAAATATATATATGATTTTTCCCCTTTTAGTGTGGGCAATTTTTCTTACTCTTGTACAATAATGGTACTATACAGTATTTCTCCTTTTGTGACTGACTAATTTCACTCAACATAATATCCTCAAGGTTCATCTATGTTATGTGGTGGCTTGCAGCTTCCTTGTTGTTCTTCAAGGTAGCATAGTATTCCATTTGTGTGTATGTACCATAGTTTGTTTAGCCATTCTTCAGTTGATGGGCACTTAAGCTGTCTCCATCTTTTGGCTGTTGTAAATAGTGTTGCTATGAACATTGGTGTGTATATATCTACTCGTGTTA
>NW_006408691.1:4831371-4843325 GCF_000296735.1 Chrysochloris asiatica | reverse complement strand
TGTATAGGATCATATCTCCTGCAAATAGAGTTTTATTTCTTCTTTGCCAATTTGGATGCCTTTAATTTCCCTATCTTACCATATAACTCTGGCTAAGACTTCCAAAACAATATTAAATAGGAGTGGTGACAAATGGCATCCTTGTTTGGTTCCCATTCGCAGAGGGAAGTCTTCTAGTTTCTCTCCATTGAGACTTATGTAGGCTGTTGGTTTTGTATATATGCTCTTGATTATGTTGAGGAATTTCCCTTCAATTTCTACTTTGGTGAGTGTTTTTATCAAGAATGGATGTTGGAGTTTGTCAAATGCCCTTTTCGAAAGCGGTGCATTAAAATCTCCCACTAAAAATTGTAGATTCATCTATTTCTTTCTTCAATTCTAGTAAGGTTTGCTTCATATATCTTGGTGCCTTTTCATTGGGAGCATAGATATTTATTATGGTTATGTTGTCTTGCTCAATTGACCCTTTGATCATGAGATAGTGTCCTTCTTTATATCTTATGCTGGTTTTTGTCTTAAAGTTTACTTTATCAGAGATAAAGTACCATACTTGTTTATTGTTGCAGTTAGCTTGATATATATTTTTTTTTCCCATCCTTTAGCTTTTAGTCTGTTTTTGTCTTTGTGTGTAAGGTATGTCTCTTGCAGGCAGCACATTGACAGGTCCTGTTTTATTATCCAATCTGCCACTCTTTATCTCTTCACTGGTGCATTCAATCCATTGACATGTAAATATCAATAGGTATGAAATAACTGCTGCCACTATATTAATTTTTTGGTAGTGCTGTTTGTTCCTTTGTTCTGCATGCCTTCTTGTGCGGATTTTGTGGGTTTTGTGCTATTTCTTGTTGGTTTCTTCTTAGTTTTCATGTTTGCTTGTTTGGATTGGAAGTTTTCATGGCAATTTGTGAAGTATTAACTTTCTTTCACATTATCTTATAGTCTATTAACTTTTCTCTCTATTTCAGAGACTCTATTGTATCCTGTATGCCTTTGTAAGTGACACTTCTCTTTTCCCTGGCTGTTTTTAAGATTCTCCCTTGTCTTTGATTTTGGAGAGCTTGATTATTATATGTCTTGGTGACTTTCTTTTGGGATCTATCCTTCCTAGGGTACGTTCAGCTTCTTGAATGTTTATCTTCTTATCTTTCCAGATGTTAATGAAATTTTCTTCCAGAAACTCTTCAACTATCTCCTCTGTGGACTTGTCTGATTCTTCCTGTTCCAGAATGCCAATAATTCTTAAGTTGTTCCTCTTCATGTTATCCAGCATGAATCTTAGACTCTCTGCAGATTTTTTTAAATCTTTTTTCTATTTGCTCTTCTATCCTATCAGTATTGAGAGATTTGTCTTCCAGTTCACTAGCTCTGGTTTCCATCTCTTCTATTCTACTCCTTTCTCCTTTTAGTGTATTGTCCATTTCTGATATTTTATTATTGATCATATAGACCTGTTTTTGCAGGTTTTTGTTTCCAATGCTGTATCAATCTTGTTTGATTGTTCTTGTAGTACTTTCCTGACTTCTTCCATGTTTTCCTCCACTCCTTTTCAGAGCATTTGAATTTGTTTCCATATCATTCTTCTGAATTCCTTCTCAGGCAAATCCAAAACCTACTCTTCCTCTTCTGGGGATCCTTTGTCTGTCTCCAGCTCATTTGTCTCAGTTATTCTTTTATGTTTTTGGACATGTTTTGACATCTTTTGTTGTGTTTTGTTTATCATTTCCAGTAGTCATGTGGGTTTTTAATGCTTAAATGGATGTTTGTTGTTGTGTTATTAAGCTTACTGGGTGTCTCTTGGTGGATACCATCAGGTGATAGGCTTCCCTTTTCGCATGTAATGTTTAGCAGCTGTTATTGGTTCTTGTCTCAATGTTAGAATGTTATGAGCTATGCTTGTAGCTTGGTTATATGGTCATGATTGCTGTCTCTTCTTGGGTAACATAGGGAGAAAAAGCTCCCACCTTCAGGAAAATGTGTGATCAAAAGGACTAAAAGCATAACCAATGTAAAACAGAGACAAAAACCACCACTTTAAAACAAAAATAAAACTGTGGCTGACTGTCCAGTCGCCTTGCTACACAGCAAGTGTGTGTGCACTGTAGGAGCCTCCAGCAGTGGGTGGGGGGTGTCTGCTTGCTCAGGCCCCTCCTGTAGTCACCACCATAGAGGTTCACAGACAGATATTGAGAAGTTAATGGGAGAAATATTGTCTACTATTTTTGTATCTGAAGGTCAGTTAGGTATCTATGTGTGCACAGTGAAATTCTTGAGATAGTTGCATCATTTTATGTTGGGGTTTTACAGATTGATCATATGATTTGTCTGTCAGACCTGACGGGCCTACTTTTTCTTGCTAGATAGGCCGGAGTAAAGGGTCCTGCACAAGTCAATTTTAGGGCTGCAACCCATGGCTGACATCATAAGCAGCCGCCTATCTCTTTCTTTCTGCACTATGGGAAAACTGCAGGCTCAGAGCTGGACTTTTTTTGGAGAGTGCACACCCACCTGCCTGAAGGCATCCAAGCTGGACAAAAATGTCGCTACAGGGAAGAGGAGGAAAAAATGTGTAGAATCCCCCACACCTCCTTTTGCAAATGTCATTGCACCGCTTGTAGCGCCGGTTCCCTGTGCCGGTCTGACTGTAGCTTCGCCCTGAACTCCGCCAAGGTGGGGTGGCCACAGAGGGAGTCCTGTCTCGAGCAATTCTTAAATCACAGTATTTTCCTTTATATCATAATTTTTCCACTTGCACTTGCGGGAAACTGACCCTTTGCCCATTATGCTAGATCCAGAGCTCTGGTGTTGTTCTGTGAATGCAGCTCTCTGAGTTTTCAATCTCTCCCCCACGGAGTCTTTCCTACCTGGCTATCTCTGCCACCACCAAAACCAGAACTCCTTCCATGTTCTTTGGATGCTTTCTGCATCTTTCAATATTTTGCCCATGGAATCCTTCAGTAATGCAACCAAGGCTTGAATTGTTTCCTTGGTTCTTTCATCTTGAGAAATGCTGAGTGTGTTCTTCCCTTTTGGTCTTCTAACTCCAGGTCTTTGCACATTTCATTATAATAGTTGACTTTGTCTCCTTGAGCTGTCATTTGAAATTATCTGTTCAGCTCTTTTATTACCTCATTTCTTCCATTTGCTTTAGCATCTTTATGCTGGAGAGCATTTCAGAATCTTTTCTGACATCCATGTTGATCTTTTCCTTCTTTTTTTTCTTCTTAATGAACTTTTTTTCTTTTGTTTCTGTTTGATGTTCTTGATGTAATCCCACAACTCTTCTGATTTTCAATCACTGGTGTCTAATGCATCAAATCTGTTCTTGAGATGGTCTCTAAATTCAGGTGGAACATGTTTATCATATTTTGGCTCTTATGGGCTTGTCATTTTCTTCAGCTTCATTCTGAATTTGCATATGAGCAATTGATGGTGTATTCCACAGTCTGCCCTAGCCTTGTTCTGGCTGATGATATGGAGCTTTTCTATTGTCTCTTTCCACAGATGCAATCAGTTTGATTTCTGTGTATTCCAATTATGTGAAGTCCATATCCATAGTCATCTTTTATGTTATTTAAAACAGGGATTTGCAGTGAAGAAGTCATTGGTCTTCAAAATCGTATCATGCTATTTCCAGATTCATTTTTATAACCAAGGCCATATTGTCCAAGGACTGATCCTTCCTCTTTGTTTCCAACTTTTGCATTCCAATGGCCAGTAATTATCAATGTATGTTGATTGCATGTTTGATCAATTTCAAACTGAGGAAGTTTATAGAATTCTTCATTTTCATCACCACTGCTTTAGTGGTTGGTGCATAAATTTGAATAATAATGTTATTAATCGTCTTCCTTGTGGATGTATGGATATTATCCTGTCACAGACAAAATTATAGTTCAAGACAGATCTTGATTTTTTTTTTTTATGATGAATACAATGACATTCTTCTTCAATTTGTCATTCCCGCTATAATAAAACCATGTGATTGTCAGATTTGCCATGGTCAATCTCATATCTTTTCAGCTCACTAATGTCTAGAATATATGTTTATGTGTTCCATTTAGTCTTTAAAATCTCCCAATTTTCCTTGATTCATACTTCGTACATTCCGTGCTACAATTATTAAAGGATGTTTGCAGTTGTTTCCCCTCATTTTGAGCTGTGTTCCATCAGCAAATGAAGGTCCCCAAATTTTACTCTGTTCACATCATTACAGCCAACTTTACTTTGAGAAGGCAGCTCTTCCCCAATCATATTTTGAGTGACTTCCAACCTGAGGGGCTCATCTTTCTAGCACTATATCTGACATTATTCTGGTGATATTCGTATGTTTCAGCATTCAATTCCTTGTGCTATATGACAGTGTTCAACTGTTATTTATAAGGCTTCCAGTGGTTAAAATTTTGAAGTAGTCCACCTCTCCTTTCTAGTCTGTCTTAGTCTGGAAACTCACTTGAAACCTGTCCACCATAGGTGGCCCTGCTGGCGTTCAAAATACTGGTGACATAGCTTCCACTATCACAGCGACATGAAAACCATCACAACATGCAAATCACCACAGCAACATGCAAACTACCACAGTATGACAAACTGACAGATGAATGGTGGGGAAGAGGGTAATGAGTATTCAATCACACAAACAGAAACACAAAGTACCATAGAACAACAACATTTGTTTTTTGCTCATGCTACCTGTGTCTATCCCAGGTAGGCTGAGAGCTCTGCCTCCATCATCCTCACTGTGAGAACTAGGATGATGGAACAACCACTAGCCACCACTTGGAGCTTTATCTCACAATGGAAGAAAGAAAAAGAGCATGGAAAACCTTGCCCTGGCTCTTGTCAATTCTACCTCGGTGTGTCCATGCCCCTTCTTCTCACATTTCGATGAACAAGCACATTGCCAAGACATACCTGGCTTCAAAGGGACATGGAAGTCAAATCTATTTTGTGCTGATAGGAGAACAGGTAATATTTGATGGATGGCTCCATTGGTTATCACTCATTTCTTAAATCCCAGATTTTTAATCTTATTGACCCTCCTCCCTCCATCTGCTGTTGAGTGTAACAATGTGCTTGGTTCTGTAGAATAAACCTTTCTCCAAGGTGTCCGGGCAAAGACAGGCAGGATTTGTCAGGGGCAGGGGGATTTCCACCTCCCAGTGAATCATCTCCTTTCCAAATCCTTCTAAAGATCTGATCTGTTGCAAATCAACTCTCATTAAACTTGTTCTGATTTTACTCTGATTCTCATTAACTGTGGCTAACAGATGAACTGTGACATTTCAGTAGCTTAACTCCTTCAATGTTTCTCTTCCATTCAGATGAAGGCAGCAAACAAAAGTGTTGGGAAGGTCAACGAGTCACTTGATGACTCAGACTGGCAGAGGCATTGCCATCTTAAGCTTATAGCTCCAAGGAGGCTTTAAGCACCAGTATCTCATCAGCAGATAGAGAACGAAAGAGAATAACGAACCGCAAGGGAGGTTTCTACAGTATAGGCATTTGCACTCACTTCACTGGCCAGAATTGGATCACGAGAGAAGCTGTAAAATGTGCTCTATCACTAAAACGTTCATTGCTGTTGAGTCAATTCCAACTCATAGTGAATCTATAGGACAGAGTAGAACTGCTCCATAGTATTTCCAAGCCTGTAAATTCTTAAAAGAGAAAATAGCTTTATCTTTCTCAGAGTGGCTGATAGGTTTGAACAGTCAACCTTGCAGTTAGTAGCCCAACACTTAACCCACTGTGTCATCATCCTTACTCCATCAGTAGACCATCAGAAAAAATAATTTGTGAACATATAAACAGTCCCTGGATAGCACAAACTCTTAATCATAAAGTGCCTCAGAACTAAGCCCTGGCTATCAACTTCTGAAAAATCAGCCATTGAAAACCCTATACAACACATGATGTTGCCATGAATCTGGACAACTCAATAGCAACTAGTAGCTAGTCCCAAATGCATCTCTAGCTGTTTTAAGCTATTCTTTGAAGCCAAAACCCTCCCTTGCTCTGCCTTGATTTTACCTTGAGAATGTCGAAATGAATGAATGAGACCTCCTTCTGAGGTGTTGACCAAGGTCAGTCTTCTATAAGGTCATTATCTTAGATGTTCATAACTTTAGAATTCACCCAACTCCAGACTGCAAACACATGGCCTTTGGGTCAAGAGAGATTTGAAGAGGCACAATCCTCAACAACAACACTCAGTTATTAGTCCTGTCCCTTAACACAGGTTCTAACAAAAGTAGGATGAGTCAAATCCATTACCTCGGAGGCAAAGTCATGTGATGGTTATGAGCTGGGCTACAGGGTCAGGCTGTTTAAGTTTGAATCTCATCTTCACACTTCTTTGCTTCCAGTTGATAGGGAGGTTAGCTTTCTAGTGGTGTGTCCTCATCTATGAAGTGGGGACCCTAGATGCATAGACCTGTAGCAGATTCTGGCAGTGCTCGGCTCACATCCCGTCAGTCCCTGCACTTTAGGGTAAATCTGATGCACGCCCAACATTCAGGATCTTAAGCCATGGAAGACCACTTGGTCAAAGCATAGCAAAGAAAATCTGGAAGTGACCCAAGTGTACAAAATTACATAAAACCAACACACATGCGTCTTCTCCAGGAGCAGTCCTCAACCAAAGGCCATTGAAAATTTGAATATAAATACTCCAGTTCTTTCACCCTTCAGGTGGGTAAACTATTGGACATGTGCTTTCTACCACTTCCTAGAGGGTCTCTGGGAGCTGACTTGATAACGTACTGTTCTTAAGGTCTTCCTTTTCCTGGGTCTGTCCCCAACTCTCCTCCCAGTGTCTCTTCCCCCTTCCAAATAAATGACTTGCAATTGTCTCAGACTCTGCTTCCTACACAAACTCCTCCTAGAGTTGTGGTGAGAATGAAATTGGTCAATCCGAGTAAAGCACTAAGAGCAGCAGCTGGCAAATACTTTAGATGGGAGCACTTGGCACATCTGAAGTATCATTAATCTCAAGAAGTCACTCAGATCTTTTCTTGGGTGAATGTATTGGTGCAAACACTGTTGGAGTTGATGGGACCATACACAGAAGGCTTGGGAATCTTTTATTATTTACTATCTGACCCATTTTCTCAGTGAATTCATCATTTCCTCACCTCAATGTAGACTCCATGGGAAGGAAGAGTCTGTTTCTTGTTGATTTTGTGTCCTAGGCTCCTAAGGGGGACACATACTAAATGAAAATTGGCTGAGTAGAAGAAGTTACCTTTTCTGTAACAATTTCAGGCTTCCCTTCTTCCAAGCTGGGGACAACATGAAAAAGCTCTGGGTCAGGTATATCACACAAATCCTTGATGAAGGCCCTGGAGCCTTGGACCTCTCTGACCCTCCCATTCCTCATCTCTAAAACGATAACTATCCACATGGTGATTGTGATGATCTAATGAGGTAGTGTATGATGCGTCAAGGACTAGGAAGCACATACTAAGCAGTCTTGTTTCTTAGATCTTATATGTTGCTGTATCTATTAAGTTGGGCCCTGCCTCATAGAGACCTCATGCAGAATCGAATGAAAGGCTGCCCAGTCCAGAGCCAATCCTCATGATACATTACAGGTAAGACTATTGTGATCTATATGTTTTTCACTGGTTGATTCTTGGAAGTAGACTTCCTCCTAGTCTGTCTTAGTCTAGAAGCTCCACTAAAACGTGTTCAGCATCATAGCAACATGCAAGCCCCCATGGACAGATGGTGGCTATGCATGAGTTGTATTGGTGAGAAATTGAACCTGGGTCCCCTGAAGGGAAGGTGAGACTTCTACCACTGAGTCACTACTCATTATTCTAACTCCCTTAATTTTGTAGCAGCCACATCATTTGGCCAAGAGCTTCTTACCTCTCACCATGAAATTCCAGCCAAGACATCTTGGATAACATGTAATTTTACATATGAGATTTCATCATAAACAAGAAGTAATTAGGAGGACAGAAATTTGTTCCTCCAGGGCAGACTAGGATAGCTGCAGTTTCTCTCAGTCTACTGGGTTTATGTGGCTTTCTTTCTGGCAACTGCAGCAGCAATGGGATGCTAACCTCAAATGTTCCTTTTAATTGAAAACCCGAGATAACTTTGTCTTGTAGGCAATTGGTATCAAAGGTCCAGTAAGTAGCTAATGGATAAAATATTCTCTGGTCCCTGTTTCCCTTGAATGTTCATTTCCCAAAGATGTTGCTGCTGTTCCATCAGGAGCCTTCATAGCCTGAAGCAGAAAGGAGGTGTAGGGACAAGTGTGAATAAGCCATCTTTCTCAGGAAAAAAAAAAACGAACAAATAAGATAATGAACCCTCAAAGAGAAAACCTGGAAGGAAAGCCCGTCACACTGGGACGTGCTCAAGGTAAGAGCCCATGGCTTAATGGAATGTCACCATAGAGAGTGGTCAAGTCACATTTGTTGAATGACTGAGATAAATAGGATTCTCTAGGGAAGGTGAGACACATTGTACATGTCTTTTTCCCTTTTTCATACCTAGGGAGAAAATGTAGAATTGAGGCATTGGCATCAGATTGACATTTGTGCCTAGGTTTGTCACTCATGAGCTCTGCAACCTTGGGCCATTATATTATCTCATCATCAAGACTTTTTGATTTGCAAAATGAGATTAACAATACACAATGGATGGGGTTGGTAGAAAGAGTACCTATGGCCATAAACAGGAACTGCTTAAGCTGTAAGTAACTGGAATTATTTCTGGGTTGAATTGTGTCCTCAAAAAAGCCTTCTTCACCCCTGTACCTGAATGTGTGCTTGTTTGGAAAGCTTTTGTTTTCCATTAAATTGAATGAGGTCATACTGGAGTACAGTGAGTCCTACTACAACTTGAGTGGTGTCTCATAAAATAGAATAGACATGCAAACAGGGTCACACACAGGGGGACAATGCCATGTTAGGATGATCCTACAACCCATATATTGCAAAGAAACTTCTGTGAGACAATACCTTTATGCTCATTAAAGCCATTCAATAGCTCAGCTCCATGGAGTAAGGTGTGTGGTATTTATTATGGCAGCCCTGAGACACTAAGTTTGGCCCAGGATCAGGCAGTGTTTCATTCTGTGGGCATAAGGTTGCTATGAGTCGGTACCAACTCGATGGTTTCTAACAACAACAAGAAGAAGACACTAAGCCAAGTGGCTTAAACCATGCTTAACTTATGCAACAGGCTTTAGTTTGTGGAGTGGCCAACCCTGGTATCTGTTTAAGTTCCCTAGTGCTGCTATAGCAGAAATACCAAAATTGGATGCCTTTAACAAACAGAAACGTATTCTCTCACATTCTCTCAGATACAAAGTGCCAGCTCTAGGTGAAAACTTTCTTTGCAGACTCTGGAGGAAGGCCCTTGTCTCCTTTCAGCATCTGTAGGTCCAATATTCTTAGCTCCAACATACATCTCAAGAAGTATGGAGTTCTCCATACTTCTTGGCATCAATCTCTCTCTAAATCTAGGCACTTTACTGTGCAGAAGCACCAGGTGCAAAGGACACACTCCACTCCCAACTCTTCTTTCTTAGTGGTAGCAGCCCCACATCATTGCCTGTTTAATCTTTTATGCCTCAAAAGTGACTATATCCTCACTCAAGATACAACCTAATCCTGTAAATTGCATCTGTCCTCATTAACATCAGAGAAGTGAGGATTTACAATGCATAAGATAATGACATCAGATCAGGGCTGATCATGTAGGATTACATCATGGGGACAATTACATTATTTTAGCTCTAATCCTGGGGGATGACTGTGTGTAACTGCAAAACCACTGAATATGCTGGCATAGTCAAGATGACAAAAAATCCTAACTATCACATCCTAATCCAAGTTCTTCTATCTTTCTGCTACACCATAATTACTATGGCTGTTGTACCTGCAGGCAATATTTCCAACTTCCAATTAAAGAAGAAATCATCGTGAATGAGAGAAGGGCAGAGAGCTTTCTTACATCAATGCTTTGCATTTTTGTTAGGGAAGGTGTGCTCTCCTCATTAACTATCATTTAGTTCATTGGCCAATTTCCCAGGTGGGCAAAGTCATGTTGAACAAACCAGAGTTTTGTGAGTGATAAAAAGAAGAAGTAAAATTGGCCAAGGGACAGCATGTGGGATATGAGAAAAATTGGTTTGCATCAAATTCCCTGGGTAACGCAAATAGTTAAGTGCTCAGCTACCAACCAAAAGGCTGGCAGTTCAAATCCAACCAGAGGTGTCTTGGAAGAAAGGCCTTACAATCTGTTTCCATTCAGATTATAGTAAAAACACAAACAATAAAACCTCATGGGGAGACTTCTGGTTTGGAGGTGGAAGAAGCAGAGTCAGGTAGGACAGGCTCTGTGGGGGAGGCGTGGAAAAAACAATTAAGGTGCTTTCATGAAGCAGCTCCAGAGCTTTGGCTCTAGTAGAAGGTGTAGGGTGTCAGTTTCCTGTACCCATCAATGGAAAAATCTGACTGTAGAAAGGAAAATACAGCGATTTCTGAATCGATCTGGACGTGGGACTCTCCCTGCAGCTACTCCCCAGGGCTGAGATCAGAGGGCAGGGCCACAGCCTTCCTGATACAATGATAAGATGCCAAAAACCACACAGTAGCATTTGAAAAAGGTATGGGGGATTATACACATTTCCTTTCTCCTCTCCTCCATCGCACCCTGTCTGCCCCCAAAAGGGTCCAGAGTTGCACCCACAGTTTTTCCATGGCACAGTAAGGAGGCGGCGCCTCATTGGTCCCATGAGCTGATCCTTTGGCGGTTGCTTATGATATCTTACTCTGGGACCCAGCCCTAAAGTTGACCTGGTGGGACCCTTTATTCCTGTCTACCCAGCAAGAAAAAGCAGGTCTGGTTATACAGAAAAACTGGATGAACACTCTGTAAAACCCCAACATAAAAGGCAAGAGCCAACACCAACTACTACACACAAGGACACAGCTATTTTGAGAATTACGCTGTGTACACGCAAACACCTAACTACCTCCAGAGATAAAAATAGTGAACAATCTTTCTCCCATGAATTTCTCAATATCTATCTGTGCACCTCCATGGTGGTGACTAGAGGAGGGGCCTGAGTGAGTGGACACCCCCACCCACTTCTGGAGGATTCTACTGTGCACACACACTGACCTGTGCAGCAAAGGCTACTGGTCAGTCAGGTATGGTTTTATTTTTATTTTTGAGTGATGGCTTGTTTTTTGTTTTTTTTTTCCTGCTTTTATATTGTTTCTGTTTTGCTCCTTTTGATCTCACTTTTTTCCTGGGGGTGGGAGCTTTCTCTCCATATGTTACCCAAAAAGAAACAGCAACTGTGCCCATATAGTAAAGCCATAAGGATACAAATAATATCCCACCATCAGGACAGAAGCCAATACCAGCTGCTAGGCATTACACATGAAAAGGGAAGCCTATCTCTACATCATATCCACCAGGAGACACTCAGTAAGCTTAACAACACAGCAACATACATTCATTTAATCACTGAAAACACACCTAACTAATGAAAGGGTCCAAGAAAAGGCAAAAAAAGATCTCAGCACATGTTCAAACACAGAAAAGAGTAACTGAGACATATGAGCTCGAGGTAGACATAGACTTTCCACAAGAAGAAGAGCAAGCTTTGGATTTGCTTGAGAAGGAATTCAGAAGAATGTTATGGAGACAAATTCAATTATTTCACAGAGGAGTGGAGGAAAATAAGGAAGTCAGGAAAGTGCTACAGGAGCAATCAAATCAGATAGATAAAGCATTGGAAACAATTAAAAACCTGCCAAAAGAGGTCCAGATGATTAATAATAAAATATCAGAAATGGACAATACACTGATAGGGCAAAGGAGTAGAGTTGAAGAGATGGAAGCAAGAATCAGCGAGCTGGAAGACAAATCTGTCAATACTGCTAAGATAGAAGAGAAAGCAGAGAAAAGGTTAGAAAAAA
>NW_006408691.1:4795506-4812754 GCF_000296735.1 Chrysochloris asiatica | reverse complement strand
ATTAACCTTTCAGTCTAGAAGCGAAAGCCCCTGGGACCATCACTGGAGAAGAACAGAAATCGGGACCCCACCCAGAGAAGCAGCAAGGCCTGAGATGGAGACAGAGAGGATGACATGAAAAGATGGAGTGGCTGAGGACTTGAGATCCAGGGAGGGAAGGTAGCTGTGTGCTGAGGACCGTGGGGAGAGAATGGGGGCCTGCGGGGTATAACCTTTGGTTGGGTGATGATGCATGGACGGGATGGTTAACTATGGCAATGAAACGATGTATAATAGAATGAGTGTAAAGCTAATGTTCCCCCATGTAAACTATCAAAAAAAAAAAAAGGTGGCAAAAATAAAGGACTGTTGCAGATATGATTAAGATCTTTAATCAGTTCATCAAAAGGGAGATGATTCTGGGTAAATCTGGTCTAACCAAGTGAGACTTTCAAATGAGGGATTAGGCCTTCCCTGAAGCAATGAGTAGCTGGGATTCTCTCTCCTGGTGGCCTTGAAGAAGCAAGTGTTCTTAAATTCTGCAACTGCAAGATGAATTCTACAAACAACCTGAAGAAACTTGGAAGATGAAGAAATCTGGAGGATGCAGCCTCACCTGATAAACTTGACTAAAGCTTGATGCCAAGAAACCTGACCCACAGACACCATGAGATCACTAACAAATGTTGTCTTAAGCTGCTACATTTATGAGGATCTGTTACACAGCATAGATACCAAATCCAATAAGCCATGGGAACACTGACCACAGAGCAAGGCTATCTAGCACATGCAGGGTAATGGTGGTTCAGTAGTACAAGTCTTGCCTACCATGCCAGAGGTTCAGGTTCGATTCCCAGCTGAGGCACCTCACTCACTGTAGCACCCACCTGTTATGGGAGATGATGATGACAAAGAGGTTCCAATAAGTGTCTGGACTAAAATGAAGTAAGAAGAAAGGTCTGGTGATCTCCTTCCAAAAATCAGCCAGTGAAAATCCTATACATCACAGAAGTCTGATCTGCAATCGGATGGGGCAGGACCAGGCAGTATTTTGTGGCATTATGCATGAGGGTGCTGTGATGCAGGGACCAAGAAAACAGCAGCCAACACCACCATCCTATAGCACATATCAAGGACTGAACATATGTGACTAAACATATTATAAAGTGTCATGTAATAAGCTGATCCACCTAGGATCAACTGCTGCATGCTACGTCCAGCTGCCAGCCTGAGAACTTGCCATGGTTTGGATTTCTTAGACCAACTTGTGTCCCTCTCTCCAGAGTTAGCTCATGGATTGCACCAAATGATAAAATTCTGGCTGAAGGATTCCAAAGCCAGAGTCCTGAACGGAAGGCCCTTGGATATATCTGATCCTCTGAGTTGTCTTCTCACACTGATTAGACCTGAGGTTTTTCCACCTGACATCCCCAGTCTCCGCTCCTTCCTTCTCAAGCCAGGTTTGTTTTGAGGGTTAATTACAAGTGTTGTGAGCCGTAGGATGTTGGCTGCTGGAGGCAAGTGTGCCAGGATTGAACATCAGCCCATCTCGAAACGCACGATCTTGTTCTTTTGTCAACATCAGAGTCTGTTTATAATTATGCCCAACTCTGAAGACACTCAAGTCTGAACTTCAGCTGCTAAAATATTCAGAACACCAACACCCTGATACTAATGAGCCCTTTCCCCAACATAACAAGAAAAAGAAAATCTACTGAGTATCAACAAAAACATTAAAAGAAACTCGTTTATCAACTTTCAAATTGTTTTCTCATTAAAATATCTTTAATGCCTATCAAAATGTGTGCTTCAGATGCGTGCTTCTTATCATAATTGAAGGAATCAATGTGACTTCCTCATTCTAAGAGATGTTCAGGATCTCTTTAGAAATTATTTGCCATCCCTTTAGGATTTTGCAGCTGCTCTGCTCATTATCTCTGCCACACAAAGCTGTGTTCCAATGAAGTTGACTAAAGGAAGAATAGTTCGGGTGGGTTCCATCCTCAAGGTCTGCAGTGAACCTCAACTCTAGAAACAAGAGTGAGAAATGTCCAGGTGCTCACAAGGTTGAAGGTGCTAATTTGGCTCCATGGTACAGGGAGGGGGGTTTGTTTCAAGTAAAAGGCCACTGTTGGAATCTCTTAGGACAGAAAGAACATAAATACCGCAGTAGTGTTCTTAAAGAACAGAAATTTATTTTATCACCATTCTGGAGGCTAAACATCCAAACTAGGGTCTTGACATGAGCAATTCCTTCTGCGAGTCTCTCTTAGTTTCTGGTGTCTGCCAGTGATCGTTGGTTCCTTTCCTTATAGATGATCCTTGCTTGTCCTCTATCTTCTATATGTGTGCCTATTCTGATCTTTTTACAACTTAGAAGTGACTAGGTTTCGGATCTACCCTGCCTGGTGTGATCTCAACATATTTGTTACATTAGGTTGCAGAATAGATTACAATTACGTTGCAGTACAGCCAGGATAGAGAGATTTATCTTTCATACTTCTGACATGTTATCAGGAGGTACCAATCCCTGGAAAAGACATCATGCTTGGTAAAGTGGAAGATCAGAGAAAAAGAAGAAGACCCTCAATGAGATGGATTGGCACAGTGGCAGCAGCAATGGACTCATATGTAACAATTATATGAGAATGGCACAGGACCAGGCAGTGTGTTCTGTTGTGCATAGGGTCATTATGAGTTGGAACAGACTCAATGGCAGCTAACAGCAACAACATTGCATTACATTACAATACATTATAATACATTATGAAAAGTGATTACATTACATCATATTACCACAGTTTTCCTAATATAATGTTCCCACCTGAGTAATGTATATACACATATGAGTATAGCGTTTATGGGAAACTAACTCACCAGTGTATTGTACAGTTTGCAGAAAGCATATAAGGCATGTGTTATTTGCATAAAAATACAGTACATTACATTGCATTGTTGATGTTATGTGCCATTGAGACAATTCAGACTCATAGCAACCTTGTATACAACAACAACAAAAACAAATACTGTTGGGACTTGCACCATCCTCATTTTGCAACCATTATGTCAATCTGCCTTATTGGAGATCTTCCTCTTTTTCACTGACCTTCTATTTTACCAAACATGATGCCCTCCTTCAGAGAATTGCCCCTCCTTATAACAAAGTTAGCTAAATGAGTTCTTCCCATTCTCAGTCCAAAGAGTTATTCTGGCTGTTCTTCTTGCAAGACAAATTTGTTTGTTTTCTGGTATCCCATTATACTTTTAACATTCTTTACCAACACCATAATTCAAATGCATCCATTCTTCACCAATCTTCCCTATTCATTTTCCAGCTTTCACATGTATATGAGGTGACTGCAAAAAGCATGACATGGGTCAGGATCACTTTAATTCTCAGTGTGATGGCTTTGCATTTTAACACTTTAAAGAGGTCTTTATAAGTAGATTTGCTCAATGCAATTCAGCATTTGATTTCTTGACTGCTGCTTCCATGAGGATTTATTATCAATCCAAGTAAAATTAAATATTTGATGACTTCAATATTTTCTCTATTGATCATGTTTATTGGTCCAGTTGTGGTGAGTTTTGTTTGCATTGAATTGTCATCCATAATGAAGGCTGTATCCTTTGAGCTTTTTCAGTAAGTCTTCTTAACTTTCAGCAAGCAAGGTTGTATTATCTATGTATCACAGGTTATTAATGAACCTTCCTTCAATCTTGATGCCACATTCTTCTTCATATAGTTCAGTTTCTCAAGATTATTCAGTATGTTGTTGTTGTTAGGAGCCATGGAGTCAGTACCGACTCATAGCGACTTTATGCACAGCAGAAAGAAACACTGCCCGATTCTGGGCCAACCTCACTATTGCTGCCACGTTTGAGTCCATAGATGTTGCCACTTGGCCAATTCATCTTGTTGGGGGTCTTCCTCTTTTTCTCTGACCCTCCACCTTACCAAATATGATATCCTTCTCCAGCGACTGCTCCCTCCTGACAATATGTCCAAAGTATGAGAGACGAAGTTTGGCCATCCTGGCCTCAAAGGAGCACTCTGGTTGCACTTCTTCCACCACAGATCTGTTGGTTCTTTTGGTAGCCCATGACACTTTCAATATTCTCCTCCAACACTGCAACTCAAAGGCATCAATTATTCTATGGTCTTCCTTATTCACTGTCCAGCTTTCTCATCCATATGAGGTTATTGAAAACACCATGGCTTGAGTCAGGCACACCTTAGTCCTCAAGCTGACATCTTTGCTCTTCAACACTTTAAAAAGGTCTTGTGCAGCAGATTTGCCTAATGCAATACATCGCCTGATCTTTTGACTGCTGCTTCCATGAGTGTTGATAGTTGATCCGAGAATGAAGTCTTTGACAACTTCAATCTTTTCTCTGTTGATAAGAATGTTGTTTATTGGTCCAGTGGTGAGGATTTTTGTTTTCTTTACATTGAGATGTAATCCATACCAAAAGCTGTGGTCTTTGGTCTTCAGCAGTAAATGTTCTCGCCCAGTAAAACCTCAGCACGTTGTCCCTAAAAGGCCCCATCGACAAGATTTGTGTGGGAGATGCAAAGGCAAACACCTCTCCTGTGATAGCACTTTCAGCTTCAAATATATCATTGAAGCGAGTGTAAACATGGTCCTGCTGAACATGTGCTTGTGGAGCAGACCAGTGGGCTTTTCTCCATGCCCCTTCTCCTTCTCCACCTCCCCCTTCTCCAAATACTTGATGAAAGGCAGTGTATTTTGAGGAAGCCTTCAAATAAAGGTATTGCAACACAATTTATAAATTGCTTAAAATCTTAATGTTTTTAAAAATAAAGTTTAAGGAGTGCTTGCTTTGTGCAAAAAAAAAAAAAAAAAAGCAACATACAGACTGAATAAATATGGTGAAAGGAAACAGCCCGGGCTCACACCTTTCCTGATTTTAAACCATTCAGTATCCTCTTGTTCTTTTCAAAGGACTTCTCCTTGGTCTATGTACAGGTTCCACATGAGCACAATTAAGTGTTTCAGAATTCCTATTCTTTGCAATATTATCTATAGTTTGTTATGATCCACACAGTTAGATGCCTTTTTATAGTCCATAAAACAAGTAAATATCTTTTAGGTATTCTCTGCTTTTAGCCAAGATCCATTTGATGTTTGTAATGATATCCTTCATTCCACATCCTTGCATGTAAGGTAACTAATTAAATTGTATTACCTTATGTAAAGTAATCTGCTCTCCTCAATACCAATTGATTTAAATACATGTAACTACTCCATTACAGAAACTAGGCTATTTTTGGCCAAATAACCAGGACCCTAACCTAGCCAAGTTAACACATGAAAGTAACCATTATATTCACCTAGTGCATGGTCCTGTAATCTTTCCCCACCTATGGCCACAGTGACAATAATATCCCCCCAATTTCTCTCTGAAGATCATGAAACCCTCACAGAAACCCCTACTTAGGGGAGGGTAACTTTTTATTTCTCTGACCAACATGAATTATTTACTATGTATCATTATACTAAGAAAAGTGAACAAAGTATAGGTATGTATTGATGAGAGGACTGGCAAAGAAAAGTTTCAAAATTGTCTGAGGGTAAATCAGTTCAGGGATGTTCTTTCTACCAGTTCTGATACTTCAGAAGTAAAGGGGGAGACTGTGAGTCTTTCTCCATCAAAGAAGCCAAAGCTGCAGCTTGAGACATCTGTATAGCCTCTGGGGTGGCAAAGGCTCTCAATTCTTACAGGACCTAAAGCAGCCCGGTCATTAACTCCACATTTACTAAACATCTTCTATGTGTTCAGCAATGAGCCAAGCTTTGTAAGGAATAAAGAAATAAATTTGACACAGTTCTTTGCCACCAAAAGCTTAGTACTCATTCATTCATTGGAGTCCTGGTGTGATGCTGTAGGATCAGCACTGAACTGCTAACCACAAGGTTGGCAGTTCAAACCCACCAACTGCTCCTTGTAAGCCCTGTGCAGAGTCACTATGAGTCACAACTAACTCAATATCATTTAACAACAGCATTCCTTACAGAGTGCCTATTTTATTGTCCCTTGAGAATGCTTCAAAGCTCTATAACCCTCCCTTCCCAGAAAGTCTACATTTACAAAAGTCTGGAATGCTCTGATGTATTACCACCAGCTGCATTTCTTCTTTCTTTGCTCCAGGGCCCTGGTTTGCTCCAAGAGCTGGGCCTTACCAATCAAAATAAAAAGGGCCAGGATGTTGCCTCTGGATGGGCTATGTACCACCTTTCCCCAGATTCAACCGAGTCACAGTCAGCAGGACCCTCTCCTGCATTTGTAACGTTGGTGGTTGATGCTGTTATACTGGATGCTTTGAAGACATTAACAGTGACAAAAATTAAACAGTTGCCATGGAGTCAGTTCCAGCTTATGGCAAATCCATGGTGTCAGAATAGAACTGTTCTCCATAGAGCTTCCAATGACTGATTATTTGAAAGTGGATCACCATGTCTTGCTCCCGAGGCACCTCTGAGTGGGTTCGAACCTCCAACCTTTCAGTTAGCTGTCAAGGACCTTAACTGTTTGTACCACCAATGACAACAAAGGGCAGATCAAATGCTTCTCCTCTCATGGGTTGCCAGAAAGGTAGTTGGAGAGCTTTGATTTTGCAAAGAATTTTTTCCATGACACAGTCTCTTCAAGAAACATAGGATGGCCTTGGTTAAATAAATTAAGACATTTGTTGTTGCAGAAAAACTGCTATTCAGATATTCTGTGCCAGGAAGCTGCAGATCCTAGAACTCCAAGAGTGGAAGGAGGAAGACAGCGTTCTCACATTAGGAAGCATTTGATGTTAATGACAAGTTGTCAAGGTAAATCAGAGTGTGAATAGTCCATCAGTTGGAGGACTTGCCTGTACTGAGAAGAAAGAAAAGGTAGAGCCCGAATGATCTCTCTCATCCCCTCACACACCCCCACTTTGGCCTATGCAAATTTAAATTCTGCTTTTCAAGTGAGGACAAGCCCACATTGACAAAGGATATAAAGGACTAGATCAGAGTAAGCATTTTTCCTGTGCTCTGCCCAGTTGGTTCTCCTTGATTTGGGGAGGGAAAAACAAAGAGTGCTACTCAGGAACTTGACATGTAACAAGACTTTCATATAGATTTCCAATAATCCGAATGTCTCGTTTGTGCCCACAACAAGGAAAGGGCACTAGAAAATCACATTTGAGGATGACCTTGCCAACCTGCTGGACCTGGATGAACCAGCCAGGGTGAGGGTTCTTTCCATATCTACCCTCTCACCACCTCCTCCCACTCCCTGCCTCCACTCAGAGTTTTTCCATAAAGGCAGGTGCTCACAGTACACTGTCTTTTCTAGAGACTTCCAGTTTCAAATAACAGGGAAGCCACTTTAATTTAGACATGCTCCTTAAGATGCTTGTTGTAATTATTAGCATCCTTTGAGTCAACTTTGATTCGTGGAGATCCTGTGTACAATGACAACAACAAAACACTACCTTGTCCTCATAATTACTCACATGTTCAAGCCCATCATTATGGCTACTGTGCCAATCCATTTCACCGGAGGGCTCCCTCACCCTCGTGACTTTCAATTACACCAAATTTGACATCCTCCTCCAGCAATTGCTCCCTCCTGATGATGCATACAAAACAAGCAAGTCAGACAATAGTCTATTGTGTCCATGAGGTCTTCATTGGCTAATTTTTGTGAATATATCTACAGGTCATTCTTTGTCATCTAGAAACTCCGCTGAAACCTGTCTACCATGAGTAACCCTGCTGGTATTTCAACTATTGATGACATAGCTTCCAGCATCACAGCAACACAAAAGCCACTGCAGTACAACACATTGACAGGCCCATTACTATCATTGAGTTGATTGCATCTCATAATGACCCTACAGGATAGAATGCAAACACCTGCTCCCTAGGGTTTCTGAGGCTGTCTTTACAGAAACAGACTACCTTATCTTTCTCCTTTGGAGTAATGTGTTTGAACCACCTCTGACCTTTTGGTTAGCAACCCAATTCTTAATCCACTGAATCACCAGGGTTCTTTCACTAACAGACAGGTGATGCTAAAATGCTTAAGTCTTTGAATTTTTTAAGGTATTAAAAGAAAGTAATTCAACGTAGAATATACAGGGAATTCTTTTGTCAAATTCACACTGTTGCCCTTAAGCCCCAGAGTCCTAGGCTGTGTTTTGTCTAAATCCAGATTTTCAGTACATTGCATCCTGGGAGGCATGCTTAACAGAAGAGGCAATCTCCCTGAATGGGCCATTCTGAGAAACTGGGAGCTGTCATTAACAGGGCCATGATTGTCAATTCTAAAGTGACCAGGTAGCAGCTGCCATGTCCCTGATAGAGAGTAAGGAGTATCTGTCCATTCAGTTCTCTGAGAAAACCTCATCAGTATCTTACAGATGTAGCTGCCTCTGTACAGCTGTGAAGAGACCTTTCTTTTGTTTTCTCTGGAAAGTCTCCAGGATCTCCAATGACCTTGACTGCCATTCAGAGGAACTTGCACACCAGCTCTGACTGCTAAAGCCTCTCTTGAGAGCCAAGCAGCACCATCTCCCTAGAGCTTCCCGCCACCTCGTTTCCATGTTTAAATTGAAGAAACGGACGCATGGAGGTAGTAAGAAATGATCTCTGGTCACCAAACTGATAAGTGCAATTTATGGATGAAATTTTGTCTTCTGAAAATATGTGCTTGAATCCCAACTCTGATGCTTATGAATGGGATCCTATTTGAGAATAAAGTTTTCTTTGTCATGTTGATGATAAACTAATAAAATTTGAGGTCTAAAAAGAGCAGAGGAGATACAGAAACAAATAAGCACAAATTAGGAGAGAGTTGCAATGTGGAGATCACCAAGGAATTGAGGAACATCTAGGAGAATGTTAGAGAAGCTGAAACAAGGATCTTGCCCAGGGCATACAGTCTTCCACTCTAGCTAGTGCTCTGAATTTGACCTTCTAACCTCCTAAATACATTTTTGTTTGTTTAAGTCACCCACTTGTTGTAATTCTGCTATATCAGCACTAGGAGACAAAGAGAGTGACAAACAAGAATTCAAACACAGATCCATCTGGCTTAAGAACCAGTTCTAACCACAATGTGGTCAAAGTTCTTTGAAGTCAACAGAGTTTCTCAGACTGTCTAAACTAAGTGAGACCTTGGAGAATATTTAGACAAATGGTTTTCAAATATTTACTAGCCAATAAAAAACATTTACAATAAATCTTCCTTGGAATGTCCATAGATTCAGTCCAAGCAGTGCCAAGGTGTCCTATTTGAAACAGTGCTCAGGCACTACCAGTCATTTTCTGATTTGTTTCAGATTCTCTTCCCAAATCCTTCCAGATAAAATACTCCTTAGAAGTGAGGATGATGAGCCTTCATCTCACATACTTTGAAAATGTTATCAAGAGGGACCAGTCCAGGTAAAGGCCATCATGCACGGTAAAGTAGAAGGTTTGTAAAACAGAGTTAGACCCTCAATGAGATGCATTGACATAGTGACTACAACAATGAACTCAAACATAACAATGACTACAAGATCGCTATGGGTTAGAGCCAACTCAATGGCACCTAACAACAACAACCCTGGAAGGATCTGAGACATCTCTCCTCTATACCCAGGAACCCAAAGACAAGACCTATCAAAATAAAATAAAACTAAAAACAAAAACAAAACAAAAAAAACCCACCACATCAAATATCTATTGAGCTCCATATGGTAAAGCAAATTCCCAGTATATTAACCAGTCTGAAGAAAACAATGATAAATTCTGGCCAAAAGACAAAGCCAAAATAAAAGCTAGTAAGACTACCTGAAGGCTCTAGAGTGAACAAAGGCAAGAAGATTTTGGAAATGTAAGGATAGTCTGGTGAACATGAATCGTATGAGGCTGGTTCCTCTGAGGAAGATGTCAAATATAGCTTCGCTTCCCTACTTCTCTATTATTTCTGACACCAGTTACTCTCTCCACACACTCTGTTTCTCAGCTGGGTTTTTATAGTTCGCTACCATGGTCACACAGAACTAACAGACTATACTTGGCAGTGTCTTAGTTTCTTAGTGTTGTTAGACTAGAAATGCCACAAGTGGATGACTTTAACAAAACAAAATGTGTTTCTTACAGTCCGAATTCATGGCGTGGCTCTAGTGGAAGGCTTTCTGTCTCTGTGTCAGCTCCAGGGGAAAACCCATGTTTCTTCCAGCTTCTATTCCTTGTTTTTTTGGGAAACTTAATGTTCATATATCTTCCCTTCCATTTTTATCACCCCTTTCTTCTCTGTGCCTAATCTGCTCTTTTAATATTTCATAAATGATTGGCTTAAGACATACTCTGCACTATGTCTCATTCACATGGCAAAGTAAATACTACTCCCAAATAGGATTACAATCACAGGTATAGGGATTTAGAATTTAAAACACATATTGGTGGTGGTGGGGTGTTATCATTTAATCCATAACACACGGTTATGTGGTTGATTAATATAGCATCACAGAAGTAACAGGACACAATTTGGGATGCAGCTCAGGATCAATGGCAGGAAACTCAGGAAGAGGTATACTGATAGGTGAGGTCTGGGAAGGTCCCTGAAGCAGGGAGCACATCTCTCCCTCCATCCACAAGGGCAGCTTCAGATAGCTCTCTTGGGCAGTTTTCTTCTTGATCAGGACAACTCTGCTCTCAGGACCCACAGGCATTGTAAACTAACCCATGTACTGTTTGTTGAGTACAAGACTCTCTAACTAGTACAGGTAAAAATTGTCTACTGGACAGAATGTCCCAGCCAATCCTGTTATAAGTCAGCTACCAAGTTAAGACTCCCCACCAATCCAGGTAAAGGTCAGTTATTGGGCAGAGCTCCCCAGGCAATTCAGATAAAGGTCAGACAAACTAAGTGGGGCACCTCAGCCAATCCTGGTAAGTTATTATAGCCAATTGGGATAAAGGTCAGTTACTAGGCTGGACTCTTCAACTAATCTGAGTGAAAGTCAACTACTGGGTGGGTCCCAGCCAATGCAAGTAAAGGTCAGTTACTGCGATGGACTCCGTAGCCAATCATTGTAAAGACTAGTCCTGGGTGGGACTTAGGAAGGAAGAACAAATGGTCAAATTGAGGGTGATTCCACACAGACCAGGAAGAAAGTCTAAAGTTATAAGAAGTGGCCTGCTCAGGGTGGGTGCCCCGTATTTGCATCTTTGATCTGAAAACCATCACTTTACAGTAGGTGAAGTGAAGAGCTGAAGCTCTGATACAAAAGATACCATATCTCTGGCCTGCAAAACACAAGAGTCTGGAACAGCCACAGATACTAGTGAGTGAGTAAGGGCTTCCACAAGAATAGAACCAGAGAAGGGGACTCAGATTCCACATATAAATGCTACCCAAGTCCCTCACTGACCTTTGACTATGCTAAACAAATAACTTGGTGAAGACCTGAGCTGCAAGCACCTGAAGATGAAACTGAGTTTGTGTTTTGAACCTAACCAAGTAAATTGCTCCCTAAACAGAATAGAAATGCTCTAGAGAAATATAACAGAAATCAAACTGTCCATTAGATATATGATAAATAGCTAAATGGTACATAGATAGATAATAAAGAAATGACAGACAGAATGATAGATACATGATAATAAAATGGATGATAGGTAGGTAGATCAATATATATGATAGATACATGATAGATAGATGCTAAATAGGTAGATGGTAGATAGATGATAGATAGATAGATAGATAGATAGATAGATAGATAGATAGATAGATAGAGATGCTCTCAATTGACTCCAGCTCTTGGTGACCTCATATACAACAGAACAAAACACTTCCTAGTCCTACATCATTCTTTTTCATCACTGGCATGGTCAAATCCATTGTTGCTGCTACTATATCAAATATCTTACCATTTGTCTTCATTGCCCTCTACTTCACCAAATACTATATCTTCATCTAGGGATTGATCCCTCCTGATGACATGTTCAAAGCAAGCAAGTTAGACAATATTCTGCTGTGATCCATAAGATTTTCAATAGGTGATTTTCAGAAGATCACCAGGCCTTTATTCATAGTCTGTGTTAGTCTGGCTGCTCTCCTGAAACCTGTTCACCATGAGTGACCCTATTGGTATTTGAAATTCCAGTGGCATATGTTCCAGCATCATAGAAACATACAAGCTATCACAGTACAACAAACTGACAGACAAGTGGTAGCATAAATGTATGAGCACCTAATGTTAGAGCCTGAAAACTAACAAGGCAAAAACGAACAAAGAAATAGATAATTCTACAACAATAGTGTTGTTGTTATTGTTAAGTGCCTTTGAGTCGGTTCCGACCCATAGCGACCCTGTACAGGGTTTCCAAGGGTGTAAATCTTTACGGGATTAGAAAGCCTCATCTTTCTCCCGTGGAGCAGCTGGTAGTTTCGAACTGCTGACCTTATGGTTCGCAGCCCGATTCGTAACCACTACGCTACCAGAGCTCCTTACAATAGTAGAAGATGATAAGATCCTTCTTTAAACAACTGAGAGAACAGTCAGAGAAAAATCTATAAAGATGAAGACAATCAGAACAACCTTATCAACCATTTTCACTTAATTCATATTTACAGAACATAAACACAACCACCAGTCTCTGGAGAAGGACATCATGCTTGGTAAAGTGGAGTGTCAGTGAGCAAATGAAGACCCTAATGACATGGATTGTTACAGTGGCAGCAGCAATGGACTCAAGCATAGCAATGACTGTGATGTTGGCACAGGACCAGGCAGTGTTTCATTCTGTTGTGCATAAGGTCTCTATGAGTCAGTACCTACTCAACAGCACCTAACAACAACAACCCAACCACAACAGGTTTGTTTGTTTTGTTTTGGTGACCCAATAACTAAAGCAGCGCTAGTGGTACAGTGGTTAAGTGCTCACCTGCTAACCCAAAGGCTGGTGGGCAATTCAAACACACTAATTGTTCTATGAGAGAAAGATGTGGCATATGCTTCCATAAAGATTACAGTTTAGGAAACACAATGGGGCAGTTAGTTCTACTCCTTCCTATAGGTGATTTAAGTCAGAATCAACTTGATGCAATGGATTTTTGGTTTGGTAACACAATAATTGCAGAATCTACACTCTTAAGATGTGCATGGAATGTTCACCAAGAAAGACCATATGCTGAATCCTAAAATAAACATCAATAAATTTTAAAACATAAAAACTTTTTAAAAAACAGAAACAGAGAGTATTCTCTAACAAAATTAATCCAATAGGGTATCTAGGGTAACTCTAAATATTTGGAAATCAAACCACACATTTCTGAATACTCCATGGATTAAAGAAGAAAACAGAAGGGAAATGTTTTAATTATTTCAATTCAATGTTGATGAAAATATAACATACCAAACTTTAAGGCATACAGCTAAGGAATTCTTAGGGAAGAAATGCATCCTTTAACATTTTTATGTTTTATTGTAGAAAGATCTAAAATAAGCAACCAGGGGTTTACTTTAAGAAGCCAGAAAAAGAGCAGCAAAGTAAATCTAAAGTTAAGTAGAAAAAAGAATATACAAAAGACAAGACAAAAAAAAATCAATGAGATAGAAAACACCCAAGCAAAAGAGAAAACCTGTGAGGACCAGATATCTTGCTAAGGAATTCTGCTTAGATGCATAGACAAGAGAACTCACCAAAGCTACTTAAAAAGGGGAGTGGCTATTCCCCATTGCTCCAGTCTTTGGGAGAAGCATTTCCCTAAATGCCCAAATAATAATGGCTGTAGCTTCCAACCCTTGCATTGCAGTGTGCCCAATCTTCTACCACAAAAATAGATCTAAGTAAATTCTGAGACTCTAGAAAGACTGTGCCTGTGTTCCATAGACCTGTACTAATGGTCAAAGGTTACCTGCGTCAGTCGCCCTACTGCAGATCCCCACAGCTCGAGTCTTACAAGGTTACAGCTGATCTTCACCATCCACATGCACACTCAGCACATGCATGGAGAGGATTGATGGATGCACTTCCTTTAGGGGACATTTTATCCCCACCACAACAGTATAGTTGACCCCTTGTCCTGGACCAGACAATTTCAATAGTCCAGAGTGTATTTCCCAAGGACAGGTGCTGTTGTTGTTGTTGTTAGGTGCCCCTGAGTCACTACCAACTCATAGCAACCCTATGCACAACAGAACAGAACACTGCCTGGTTCTGCACCATCCTCCCTTTGCTACACTTGAGCCCATTGCTGCTGCCACCGTGCCAATCCATCTCATTGGGGGGGTGGTCTTCCTCTTTTTCTCTGACCCTCTAATTTACCAAGCATGATGTATTCAAGTATGAGGCATGAAATACAGTCAAGTGTGGGGATCTCAAGGGCTCAAACCTCTGAAGGAAAACTGTGTACCTCCCTCCTGCCATATTTCTGTCTCCTGGTTTCCTGTGAGTGTGTGTCCAGCCAATAAGTGAGCAAGAATGCTGATTTGGGGAATTCTGGTGTTAATGAACTAGTGTTGATGGGTTAATGAAATAGACTGCAAGGTCTTTTTGAGCTGCAAGGTTGGTGATTCAAGCTCACCAGCTGCTCCTTGGAAACTCTATACAGGGTCACTACAAGACAGAACTGACTCCATGGCACTTAAGAAAAACGGCAACAACAAGAGCATATCTATATTCAGAAGCCCTAGTGCTGCGGTGGGTTAAGGATTAGGCTGCTAACTGAAAGGTCAGCAGTCCGAATTCACCAGCTACTCCACAGAAGTAAGATGAGACAGTCAGCTCTCATAAAGATTACAGCCTTGAACATCCTATGGGGCAGTTCTACTCTGTCCTATAGGCTCACTATGAGTCAGAATTGACTCAACAGGAGTGGATTATGTCCATATTTAAATGACAAAAACACATCTATTCTGTAAGAAATGTTGCTGTTGTTAAGTGCTATAGAGTCGGTTCTGACTTATACCTACCCTGTATAGGGTTTCTGAGGAGTGACAGGTGAGTTTGAACTACCGACATTTTTAGTTCAAACTGACTTTATGGTTCAGTGCTATATCCCACAAATGCATCCTGCCAAAGATACATCCCATCTCTGTGGCCATCTATGGAAGAATGGATAAACAAACTGTGGTACATTGTTGTTGTTAGGTGTCATTGAGTCGGTACCAACTCATAGCAACCTTATGCACAACAGAAAGAAACACTGCCCGGTCACTATCATTGTCACACTTGAGCCCATTGATACTGCCACTTTGCCAATCCATCTTGCTGGGGTCTTCCTCCTTTTCTATGACCCTGCAACCTACCAATCATGATATCCTTCTCCAGCTACTGGTCCCTCCTGATAATATGTCCAAAGTATGAGACACTAAGTTTGGCCATCCTTCCCTCCAAGGATCACTCTGGATGTACTTCTTCTAACACAGATCTTTTGGTTCTTTTGGCAGCCCATGGCACTTTCAATATTCTCCTCCAACATCATAACTCAAAAACATCAATTCTTCCTTACTCACTGTCCAGCTTTCACATGCATATGAGGTTATTGAAAATACCATGGCTTGTGTCAGGTGCACTTTAGTCTTCAAGCTGACATCTTTGCTCTTCAACACTTTAAAAAGGTCTTGTGCAGCAAATTTGCCTAATGCAATATGTCATTTGATTTCTTGACTGCTTCTTCCATGAGTGTTGAGATTTGATCCAAGAAGACGAAGTCCTTGGCAACTTCAATCTTTTCTTTGTTGATATGAATGTTGTTTATTGGTCCAGTGGTGAGGATTTTTACATTGAGATGTAATCCATACCGAAGGCTGTGCTTTTTGATCTTCATCAGTAAATATTTTAAGTCTTCTTCATTTTCAGCAAGCAAGGTTGTATCATCTGCGTATCGCATGTTGTTAATGAGTCTTCCACCAATCCTGATGCCATGTTTTTCTTCATATAACCCAGCTTCTCAGATGATTTGTTCAGCATACAGGTTGAAAAAGTATGGTAAAAGAATACAACCCTGTTGCACACCTTTCTTAATTTTAAACCATTCAGTGTTCACAATGAAACATTGTGCTACCTTGAAGAATAACAAGGAAGCTGCAAGCCACTGAATAACATGAGTGAACATTGAGGACATGATGCTGAGTGAAATCAGTCAGTCACAAAAGGAGAAGTACTGCATAGGACCACTGTTGTAAAAGACTAAGGAAAAGAACCCTTACTAAAATGGGGGTAAAAATTATTTGCTGGTTACCATGATGTGTGGGGTGGGAGTGAGGGGACAGAGGGGAAGGTGGAGCACAGGGTATGGAATAGACACAGGATAGCTTAGGTCCTGAGGAGGGGGAACAATACACAAAAAGGGGGAGGGGAATGGAAGAACAAGGTGAATGGGAAAACAGCTAGGCAGGTTTGTATGGGCTAAGTGGGACAGAGGTAAATAATGATGTATGCACAACCTTGGAACAACAGGGCTCTGGGATACAGCGATTGAGGCATGGTTGGAGTGGATAAAAGAGTGGAAATAATGTTAAGATGCTTAGCCATCTTTTGAATCTTAGTTTCACTTGCATACCATTGTAAAACAGACACTTGAGGGGGAGAGAAAGGAATAGTCAGAAACATCACCCTAGAAAGCTTGTAAGTCTGTCTTCCGCCTATAACTGATTATGATACCTAAAAGGGTGCAACAACTTGCCCAGCGAAGGAGGCTTCCTGTGGAAGTCTCTGAATTACGTAAGACCATAGGTGGAATCCTGAACCCATCCAGAATCTTCTGAGGTGGGAAATCTCCACTTGAAAGGACAAGCAGACCAGCCTGGAGTGTCTAGAAGAACAAAATATATTTCTTGAAAGAAAGACCAACAGGAAAAATAAAAACAAATAAATAAAGGCAGTCTGACTGACTACTATAAGAACAAGCAAGTTGCTCACCCAGGAGCCATCAAAGCAAGTGGTCGGTTCCCTTCAGGGCAAACCCCCTTCCAAAGGGAATACACAAGCAAGTATGCGGTCTGACTGGTGACCCCTTTGGTTACTGATAAGGAGGAGTGAGGGGAAAACAGCAATAAATTTGTGAGCTAAGTCCAACCATGTTCAAAAGACTCCTGTGAACCCAGGTGGAGACCTGATTGGCCAGCAGTATGGCAAGACCTGGTGACTCCTAGGCCCAGAGACAGTGACATAGCCACAGAGGACTAGAGTGGAGAGTTAAACATCAAGATGATAAGAAGTGAGGGGAGATGCACAAGAACACCCACACTTGACCTGGCTTCAATGGT
>NW_006408691.1:4773741-4794376 GCF_000296735.1 Chrysochloris asiatica | reverse complement strand
TTCACCTCTCATACTTTGGGCATATTATTAGGAGGGACCTTTTCCTGAAGAAGGATATCATGTTTGGGAAAGTGGACGGTCAGATAAAAAGCAGAAGACTCCCAATGAGATGGGTTGGCATAGTGACAGCAGTGATGAGCTTTAGCATAGCAAAGATTGTGAGTTTGGTCCAGGACTGGGCACTGTTTCATTCTGTTGTGTATAGGGTAGCTATGCATTGGTACAGGCTCAATTGGCACCTTACAACAACAACAACATCCTTTATGGGGAGCTGAACTAGTGCAGTAAAACACAAGCATAGATCTCTCAGTCCCTATAGTATTGTTTAGCTACGGCCTAGAAGTGGAGAATTCAGAGGCAGGATAATACTCATGAGGGCTATTTTGACTGTTCAGGCAGGAGAAGAAATCCTAAGTGTAGATGCAGAAAGGCTGGCAAGGAAGAGGCTACATTGAGACATTTCTGTCATGCATTCAACAAAAAGGGTGATTGTGTCCCCACTCTAGGAACTGAATTTGGGGTAGGGGACATGGGATGGGAGCAGTGGAGAACCCACGATGGTTCCAGGTTGTCTGGGTCTAATAACCAGCCAGGGATCCGTGTCAATAATACAAGGAAAAATGGACATCTTCAAGGAATTGCAGCTGTAATCTTTTCATTAGATGATGTAATAGTTTCTGGTGGCTGTCTTAACAAAGTACCTTACACTGAGTGACTTACAAGAACAGAAATTTGTTCACTCACATTCCGGAGGCTATAAGCCCAAATTAATGGGCTGGGTCATGCTCCCTCCAAAGTCAGTAGGGGAAAATTTTTCCTGTCTCTTCTAGTTGCTAATAGTCCCAGTTATTACTTGGCTTGTGACTCCTTCACTCCAATCTCTTACACATTTACCATGGGCATCTTCCCTCTGTTTGTCTGAGCCTCTTCTCCTCTTTTATTAGTTTCTGCTCAGCTGTGATTATCACTCAGCCTATTCCAGTAGGATTTCTTATCTGATAACATCTTCAGAGATCCTATTTCCAAACAAGATCACATTCAAAGATACTGGGATTAGGACTCCAACATTTTTTTTTTTTTTTTTTGAAACATAATAGATGAATTGCTGGGCCTGCGGACTCAGGATCATGGTCTCAGGGGACACCATGGTAAATTGGCATAGCATAGTCCACAAAAATAATGTTCTACATCCTACTTTGGTGAGTAGCATCTGGGATCTTAAAATCTCATGAGCAGTCAACTAAGGTGCACCTATTGATCTCTCAATGAGCTGAAAAAGAAATAATGATGAAAACTGAAGATGCTTGGAATCAACTAATCTAATGGATCAATGGAGCATGTGAGCATCAATCATCACAACTCTGAGACCAGAAGAACTAGCTGGTGCTTCACTACCAGTACCAACTGCTCTGTATAGTAGTCCTGGATAGACTGGGAGAAAATGTGGAACAAAACTCAAAATTCTATTTTAAAAATAAAAAAGACTGGGCTTAGTGGTCAGAAAGAGACTGGAGGAACCTAACCACTAGTCAGGTCTATAAAGGAACTCACCTTCATGGTCCAATTTTCAGCCCTGCAGTCGCTAGGTATCTAGAGGGAATGACAACATTAATAAGGTATGCTCACCATAGTATGATGAGCATACCTTATTTATCATAAGATTTGTTGAATGTAAAACTGATGATCTTGTCTGTAAACCTTCACTCAATTCACAATCAAAAGTGTTTTATTTTGGTTTGTGTGTTGTTGTTGTTTTTAAAGAAAGAGGAACATTAAAATCCCACTCCTAGATTACATTTTAAAAAAATGTGATGGCTAAGTGGAGCAGGATGGTGAAGTTAGCTGACTATATGTTTGGATGGGAGGGCAGAGACAGATTGAGAGCTACCTTGCTTATATCATGTATTCCCATTTGAGAAAGTTTTGAACTCATTGCAGTCTCCTGACCCTTAAGGTGGGGTTGATAGCCAAAATGCAGAACATCCAGTTAAATCTGAATTTCAGATAATATATTGTTGTTAAGTACTATAGAGTTGGTTCCAAAGATCAGCTGGTGAGTTTGAACTGCTGACCTTGTGGTTCAGACTGACATTGTGGTCCAGTGCTTGTCCTACAGCACCACACAAGACTCCCTTTGGATAATATAGGTATGCCCCAAATACTATATGGAACATACACTAAAATGATTCATTATTTATCTGAAACTTGCATTTAACTCAGCATCTGTACTTTTATTTGTTAACTCTGGTATTCCTCCCTAAAGGTCTCACCACTTCTTAAATGAGCACTTTGACCCCTGGGAGTGTGCACCAGAGGGAGAGTGTCTGCCCTTTCTTTCTGAATTCCTCATCTAAGAAGACCCTTCCAACACCACCCTCCCAGGTTAAACAGGAGCCGGAACCACAGCAAGGCTGAATAATTAGCTCCTGGCCAAGGGAGCAGAGCAGTCACTTCTGCTCTTTGCAATTATGCATGACTGTTGAATTGCTTGGTAATTACCCTGTGATTCAACAATTATGGCTATTAGTCTGGCAGTGTCTTCTCACTCACCACCATCCCCCTAAAAGCATACCAGCCACTGTAGTGTAGGACAGAGCTTTGAACAAGAAAGGAAGGGTGGAGAGAAAAATGAGAGGGCAAAAGGGATGGAAGAGAAAAGGAAAAGAAACAAAAAAGAAAGGAAGAAGGGAAGGGAAAGGAAGGGAAGATACAGGAGGAAGAAAAGAACGAGGGGAGGAAGGGAGGAAAGAAGAGAGAGAGGACAAGAGGAGTAGAGAAAGGCATAGAGGGTGGTTGGATTAAATGCAAACTTTCTCTGAGAAATTATGCTTGGAGAGGTTTGTGAAGACACTCTGGAATGAGAATGTGGCAAGCATGAAAGAAGCTCAGGGAATGAGTCACAAGCCCCTGCTGTCCCAGCACCCCAAGATACTTTTATCCTTCAGTCTTTCCACCCAGATGCCACCAGCATCATCAGTCCCCAGGTGACCTAACATCTTAATTCATGGGCTCTTGATGTCTGTATTTCCAAGCAACAGCCAACCATCATCCTTCCTGATCACTTCTCTCCATCAAAGTCCTTCCTCCCCAACCTCTCTCTGTACAACCAAGAGAGAAGGGGTTGTGTGGAAGCAGAGTGGTGACCTATCCTGAAACAATGGACAAAATAAAATGCTTAAAACACAGAGATATTTTGCTACTTGTCCATTTTTGGTAAAACCTGAAGGCTAGAACCCGTGTAACATAGAAACATGCCTGAGAAGGAAAACTTAAATAGTCTTCACTAAATAAAGAGAAATAGAAAGCTGATGATTGTCAAAGGAAGAAAACCTGTGAGACTTGGAAAAGCAAGGCAGTCCTCTTGCCTACTAACTCTCACAGGATTCACTGTATAATGATGAATGTGTTTTGAATGATGTGAGTGGAATGGGAAGACCACATCATGACACCATCTTATTCACCAAGTCCAAATATGCTAGAGCTTGACTTCAAAGCTTGGCATAAGCTCTATGTGATGGTTAAGGTTGTATGTTAACTTGGCTGGGTGATGGTTTTCAGTCATTTGACATATGTATTGGGAAGTTATGTAATAATGTGATTTGGAAGTTATGTACTGGTGTCATCATTTCATAAGTATGTGATCTGGCATGATCAATTAGTTGTAAAGGAGTTCCCTCAGGGGTTTGCTCTGCACCCAATATATAGATGGGATGTTCTGGCAAAGCTCACTCATTTACTTTGATCCTACATCAGGCTTGCCATCATCTGACCTCTGGTTCATAAGATTCTTCACCCTATGAGCCAGCCACCTTCTGAAATTTTCATTCATCAGCTTCCACAGAGGGTGGCCCAGCAGCCTGTCATATCACCTGCTCATCTTGATCATCAGTTTCTGTAGCTATGTGAATGAGGAGATGCTTACAGTCTGATGTCTGACACACAGACTTGCCAGCATCTACAACCTCGGATCAGCCATCAGTGCTCATGGAGGTTAGTAGTCAAGAAATCAAATGGTGTATCACATTAGTCAAATCTGCTGCACAAGATCTCTTTAAAGCATTCAAGAGCAAAGATTTCAGCTTGTGGAGTAAGATGTGCCTGATCCCAGCCATGGTAGTTTCAATGACTTCATATGCATTTGAAAGTTTATAAGAAAGACCATAGAAGAGTTGATGCATTTGAGTTATGGTGTTGGAGAAAGAAGCATAGTAAAAGCACCCTGAGCCACCAAAAGAACAAACAAATCTTTGTTGGAAGAAGTACAGCCTGAATGCTCCTTGAGAGCCAGGATGGCCAGACTTGGTCTCTCATACTTCAGACATATTATCAGGAGGAACCAGTCCCTGGAGAAGCACATCATATTTGCAAAAGTGGAGGGTCAGTGAAAAAGAGGAAGGCCACCAATGAGATGGATTGGCACAATGACAGCAGCAATGGGCTCAAGCATAGCCACGATTGTGAGGTTGGCATAAGACCAGGTAGTGTTTCATTTTGTTGTGCATAGAGTCAGAGAGAAATAGGAAGGCCTGTAATGAGATGGGTTGGCACAGTGACAGCAGAAGTGAGCGCAAATATGGCAGTGATTGTGAGCTGGTCACAGGACCCAGCAGTGTTTCATTCTGTTGTACATAAGATCTCTGTGAGTTGGTACTGAGTTAACTGCACCTAACAACAACAACTCCATAAGCAATTTCCTTGAGGTTTATCTCTCTCTCTCTCTTATATATATATATGTAGTTGTTGCTGTTAAGTGCTGTTGTGTCGGTTCCGACCCATAGCGACCCTTTATAGGGTTTCCAAGGAGACACTGGTGAGCTTGAACTGCCAACTTTGCAGTTCAAACGGCTTTGCAGTCTGGCACATTAACACAACACCACACCAGGACTCACTCTCTCTCTCTCTCTCTTTCTCTCTCTCTCTCTCTGTCTCTGTTGTTGTTGTTAAGTGCTGTCGAGTTGGTTCTGACTCATAGTGTCCCTTTATAGGGTTTTCAAGGAGCAGCTGGTGGGTTTGAACCACTGACCTTGTGGTAGTAGTCCAGTGCTTATCCTACAGTGCCACACCAGGACTGGTAGACACCACTAGTTTTGCTTTTCTAGAGAACCCAGCCTAAGACAAGATAGAAAGAAGAGTTGATGCTTTACAGAGCACATCTTAAAAGCACAACCTTTGATACCCTCATAGAAAAGAAAAAGGTAGGTCTAGTACGACTGTAAGAGTCTGAAAGGATCCACATTAGACTTGCCCTCTGAGAAAAAGGCTAGGACTGGGAGGTGGGAGGTAGTCACTTCTGTGCCATGTGAATTTGCTAACAGAAATACACCTGTGCAATTTTAAACATTTTTGACATTTAGATTAATTTCTGCAAGAAAATCTGACACCTAATTATGAAAAGAAGCCAAGATAGCAATGAGGTTGCCCTCGTAGCAGGCAGCCCCAGGCCTTCCCACAGTTAATTGAGGAGGGCACAGGGGAAGTCAGAAATGTTCAGGTCTGTCCCTGGTTACATAACCACCTTTACCTACGGCCTACGTTCAAAGGTAAAGAAGTAGACTACAGCACTGGAAACAGGGGTAGCAAACAGAAGAATGGGAGCAAAAGGAGCTGTTGAGATGCTGTTGACAGTTTGGGAAAGGTTTAAGACTTCCTATTTGAAAACAGGACTTTGGAAATGTAATCATTACACTTGATAAAGTGAAAGGTCATCAAAAAAAAAAAAAAAAAAGAAGAAAGAAAGACTCTTAATGAGACACATTGACTGCAAAATCGGGCTCAAACTTAATGATTGTAAGGATGACCCAGGACCAGATCGTGTTTCCTTCTGTTTATATATAGGGTTGTTATGAGTTGTAATGAACTCGACAGCACCTAATTGTCACAACATTTCAAAGCAGAGCTCTTGAAGGTTCTTTTGATAATCAAAAGCTAGTAGTGAGTTGTTATTTGCCATGAAGTTAGTTCCAGCTCATGTCATTTGGCAGCTGAGCAAATTACCCATTTGCACCAATGATACAAGAAGAGGTAGGTGGTTCAAGTTTACCCAGAGTTACCTCAGAAGAAAGGCCTGGTGATCTGCTTCTGAAAAATCAGTCTTTGGAACCCCTATGGAGCTCCGATATGAGTTGGAGTCAATTCAATGCAGCTTGGTTAAGTGATGCAAGTCTCACAAAGAAGACACACATATATGTGGCACCTGTAAACGTCCACCAAGGCCACATAGGTCATGGGCACCATTGTTTTTCAGTCACATAACACTCATGGATTTTTAAAATGCCCGACGCCCTGTCAAGCTGGGCTGGGTACCCTAAGAGATTCGAGCCTCTAATTCCAAGGGTTCCTCCCCCGTGAGTCAAAGTTCTTAGAGGTTTCTCACTATCTGTGTAAGTTTCCATGGAAAATAAAACTCATCATAGATTTTTATACATCCACTCCCCAGCTGCCCACTAAAAGCAAACATTTATAGTTCAGTTAATTTGGGTTGTATCTCAATAATGGAAATAACTGGATCATGCATAGGCCCCAGAGACTCCAGCTACCTTAACAGCTCCACACGCAGGCTGCTTGATTGAAAATAATGAATCAACCACAAAATGGCTGTACCCACAGCCAATTTCCACAAAATCAATATGCAGGCATAAAAGAAAGAGCTTTCCCATCCTGGAAGGTGCATTTCTAATTCAAGAAAATGTCCAACAGAGTCCCAATTTGGTCATGACTGAGCAAATAGCCCAGAATTCTGGACCTGCGGACTTCAATGCAACTTCACGTTCATCTATGTGACTGCGTTTATAGATGAGGAAACCAACCCATTGATTTGGGCTATTTTCCTTTGACTCTTCCTTTATTTGCTTTCTTGATAAATCTGAAGATTTAAAGAAAGATAAAAAGAAAGAGAATCATATCCTAGACATGATAAGACAGCTCTTTTGTAAAATTAAGTTTAAAAGATAGAGGGGAAAAACTGTTGTGGGCTGTATTCCTGGGTAGAAACACGGAGCAGATATTCTGCTTAGCAAGGGATCAACTAGGTAATAAAAACCAGCGTTGGGCTCACGGCTTTCTCTCACCCTTCTCAGTGTGCCATTTGAAAGAGGGATTGCTTCAAATCTTCCGTGATATAATTTTGCTACATTAATTCAGGTTTTGAATTTTGTTCTTGAGGAAAGAGGAGCACATAGAATAAACACACACCAGAGAGAAGAATGCTACAAATAAGAGCAGCTGTCATTGGAAAAAGAAGATGCAGTGTGAATAGCAGGTGACTAGACCACATGGTCTACTTCTGTTGATGGGAGGGACACAGAAATGGGTATGTGGAGAGAGCTCCAGAGATTCTCCTTGCTTAATTACTACTTCAGGGACTCCCATCTGTGCCATCCCCAACTCACACAACCCATTCTTTTCCTAATCACCCAGGTGACTCAACCTCTTGCCAAGTTTGATGGTAAATTTTATATGTCCACATGGTGAGACAATAATGCCCAGTTGCTTGACAAAACACTAGTCTATTTGCTATTATGAAATTGTTGTTGTTAGATGCCGTCGAGTAATTTCTAACTCATAGGATTCTATACACAGCACCTCAAAACACTGTCCAGTCCTGCACCATCTTTACATTTATAGCTGGTTTTAATAAATTGCTCTAAGCCACTGTGTCAATCCGCCTATTGGGGTGTCTTCCTCTTTTTCTCTAACTCTCCACTTTACTAAATATGATGTCCTTCTCCAGGGATTGGTCCCTCCTTATAACATGTCCAAAGAATGAGAGACAAAATCTTCCCATCCTGGCCTCTAAGGAGCATTCTAGCTTCTTCCAACACATATATATGTTTGTTCTTTTAATGGAACTCTCCACTTTACTAAATATGATGTCCTTCTCCAGGGATTGGTCCCTCCTTATAACATGTCCAAAAAATGAGAGAAAAAGTCTACCATCTTGGCTTCTAATGAGCATGCTAGCAGCACTTTCTGTTCTTCTAGCACTCCATGGTATTTGTAGTCTTCTTCTCCAATACTATCATTCAAATGCATCAGTCCTCCTATGGTCTTCTTTATTCTTTGTCCAACTTTCACATGCAAATGAGACCTTTGAAAATACCATGGACTGGGCCAGGCCCACCTTAATCCTCAAACTGCTCTCTTTCCTTTTGAACACTTTAAATAGGTCTTGTGCAGAAGATTTGTATAATGCAATATATTGTTTGGTTTCTCAACAGCTGCTCCATGAATGTTGATTCTGGATACAAAGAAAATGAAGTCTTTGACAACTTCAACCTTTTTTCCATTTGTTGTTGTTGTTGTTACGTGCCGTGGAGTTGGTTCCGACTCATCGCGACTCTACACAGGGTTTCCAAGGCTGTAAATCTTTACGGGAGCAGACCGCCTTGTCTTTCTCCCGCGGAGTGGCTGGTAGTTTCGAACTGCTGACCTTGCGGCTCGCAGCCCAATTCGTAACCACTATGCTATTTACTAGTCCAGTGGTAAGGATTTTTGTTTTCTTTACACTGAGGTGCAACCCATACTGAAGGCTGTGGTCTTTGATCTTCATCAGTAAGTCTTTTAAGTCTTCTTTGCTTTCAGCAAGCAAGTTTATATTATTTGCATATTTCAGGTTATTAACGAGTCTTCCTCTAATCCCAATGCCATGTTATTCTTTTTATAATCCAATTGCTTTGTTCATCTGTTTAGCACGCAGATTGAATAAGTGCACCCCTTTCCTGGTTTTAAGTCAATCATGTTCCCTGATTCTGTTCCAACCACTGACTCTTGGTCTATATATAGGTCCCTCAGAAGTAAAATGAAGTGTTCCAAAATACTCATTCTTTGCAAATTCATGGTTTGTTATGATACATGCAGTGAAAAGCCTTTGCGGCTGTGTGCTGGCATCCAGGAGACTGGCTTCCAAAATATGCCCTGTAGTTATTTAAATGATTATATATCTCTGCATGTTTTGTTTTTATACATGAGCTAGGTGTTAGAGGAGAATATTGAAAGTACCATGGACTGCCAAAAGAACAAATATATCTGTGTTGGATGAAGTACAGCCAGAGTGCTCCTTGGAGGCCAGGATGGCCAGACTTCATCTCTCATACGTCAGACATATTGTCAGGAGGAACCAGTCACTGGAAAAGGATACCATGTTTGGTAAGGTGGAGGGTCAGAGATAAAGGGGAATACCCCAGAAATGTGGATTGGCAAAGTGACAGCATCAGTGGGCTCAAGTGTAGCGACGTTTGTGAAGTTGGCCCAGGACCAGGCAGTGTTTTGTTCTGTGGTGCATAGGGGTCGCTGTGAGTCAGAACCAACTCGATGGCACCTAACAACAACAACAGGGTAGACATGCATTGACATGGGTGACTGGGCAAGCAATATACAACCAGAGGGAGGTTAGCAGAGGAAAAGATGGGGGTAGTGGGAGTACAGGAAGGAATGCAGTGGTTGGAGTGAATAGAGGTAAATGCTGTTAACTGTTGGTGCATGGAGAGGATTACAGCCATATAATGAAGTGAAGTATGTGATTTGGTGACTGTGAACCTGATGATCTGCTTCTTAAACCTTCACTCAATTCACAATAAAAGGTTTGTATTTTTTTAATAATAATAAAAAAAAAAGCCTTTGTATAATCAATAAAGCACAAGTAATCATCTTTCTGGTAGTCTCAGCTTTCTGCCAAGATCCATCTGATGTCAGAAATGGTATCCCTCATTTCATGTCTTTTTCTGAATCCAGACTGAACGTCTGGTAGTTTCGTGTCAATGTAGTGATGCAGCCTTTATTTTAATTATCTTCAGCAAAATTTTACTTACATGTGATATTAATGATATTGTCCAATGATTTCCACATTCCATTTGGTTGCCTCTCTTGGGAATGGGCACAAAAATCTATCTCTTCCCATAAGTTGCCCAGGTAGCTGTCGTCCAAATTTCTTGGCATAGATGAGTGAGTGTCTCCAGTGCCGCATCAGTTTTGTTGAAAGATTTCAATTTGTATTCTGTCAATTCCTGGAGCCTTGTTCTTTGCCAATGATTTCAGTGCAGCTTGAACATCTTCCTTTATTATCATTTGCTCTTGATCATATGTTACCTCTTGAAATGGCTGAACATCAACCATTTCTTTTTGGAGCAGTGATTCAGTATATTCTTGCAATCGTCTTTTGACACTTTCTTCATCATTCAATATTTTTCCCATAGCATACTTCAATATTGCAAGTCATTGTGTGAATGTTTTCTTCAGTTCTTTTAGCTTTAGAAATGCTGAGTGTATTTGTCCCTTTTGGCTTTCCAACTCTACATCTTTGAACATTTCATTATAATATTGACTTAGTCTTCTCCAGCTACTATTCTAAATTTCTTTTTGCCTCTTTTACTTCCTCATTTATTCCTTTAGCTTTAGATTCTGTACACTCAAAAGCAAGTTTCAGAGTCTCTTCTGACATTCATTTCTGTCTTTTCTTTCCTTCCAGTCTTTTTGCTTTCCTCCTGTATAATGTTCTTGATGTTATCCTACAGCTCTTCTTGTCTTCGGTCATTGGTGTCTAATGCATCAAATCTGTTCTTGAGATGGTCTCTAAATTCAGGTGGAATAAATTCAAGCAAATAATTTAGCTTGCATGACTTTTAACTTTCATCAGTTTCAGCCTGAACTTGCATATGAGCAATTATTGGTCTGTTCCACTGTCTGTTTTGGCTTGGTTTTGACTGATGATATTGAGTTTCCCCACCATTTCTTTCCACAAATATAGTCCATTTGATTACCGTGTATTCCATCTGGTGAAGTCCATGTGCATAACATCTTTCATGTTATTTTAAAAGGTTTTACAATGAATAAGACTTTGGTCTTCCAAAATTCTAGCCTGCAATCTCTTGCATTATTTCTTTCACCAAGGCCAACTATTGATCCTTCCTCTTTGCTTCCAGCTGTTGGATTCCAATCACCAGTAATTATCAACGTATCTTGATTGCATGCTTAATCAATTTCAGACTCAAGAAGGTGGCAGAATTTTTCAATTCTATCATTACTAACTTTAGTTGTTGTTGTTGTTGTTAGGTGCCATCAAGTTGGTTCCAACTCATAGCAACTCTATGCACAACAGAACAAAACAGTGCCTGGCTAACCTCACAGTTGTTGCCATGCTTGAGCACATTGATGCTGACCGTTTGCCAATCCATCTCTCTGGGGATCTTCCTCTTTTTCTCTGACCTTCCACCTTACCAAATATGATACTCTTCTCCAGTGGCTGGTCCCTCCTGACAATATGTCCGAAGTATGAGAGATGAAGTCTGGCCATCCTGGCCTCCAAGGAGAACTCTGGCTGCACTTCTTCCAACACAGATATATTTGTTCTTTTGGCAGCCCATGGCTCTTTCAGTATTCTCCTACAAAACTATAACTCAAATACATCAATATTTCTATAGTTTTCCTTATTCACTGTCCAGCTTTCACATGCATATAAGGCTACTAAAATACCATGGCTTGGGTCAGGCGCACCTTAGTACTCAAACTGTCATCTTTGCTCTTCGACACTTTACAAAGGTCTTATGTGGCAGATTTGCCTAATGCCATACGTCATTTGATTTCTTGACTGCTGCTTCCATGAGTATTGATAGTAGAAGAATGAAGTCCTTGACAACTTCAATCTTTTCTCCATTGATAAGAATGTTGTTTATTGGTCCGATGGTGAGGATTTTTGTTTTCTTTACATTGAGATGCAATCCAAAGGCTGTGCTCTTTGATCTTCATCAGTAAATATTTTAAGTTTTCTTCACTTTCAGCAAGCAAGGTTGTACCATCTGCATATCGCAAGTTGTTAATGAGTATTTCTCCAATCCTGATGCCATATTTTTCTTCATAGAACTCAGCTTCTCATATTATTTACTCAGCATCCAGGTTGAATTTTGTTGCTGTTAAGTGCCATCGAGTCAATTCTGACCCATAGCGACCCTTTATAGGATTTCCAAGGAGCAGCTGGTGAGCTTGAACTACCAACCTTGCAGTTCAAATGACTATGCAGTCTGACACATTAGCCCACAGCACCACACCAGGACTCCACAGGTTGAATAAGTATGGTGAAATAATACAGTCTTGTCGCACACTTTTCTTAATTTGAAACCATTCAGTGTTTCCATGTTCTGTTCGAACAACTGCCTCTTGGTCCATGTACAGATTCCTCATGAACACAATTAAGTATTCAGGAATACTCATACTTCACAGTGTTGTCCATAGATTGTCATGATCCACACAATCGAAAGCCTTTGCATAGTCAATAAAGCACAGGTAAACATCTTTCTGGTATTCTGTGCTTTCAGCCAAGATCCATCGGACATCAGCCATGATACCCCTCACTCCACAGCCTCTTCTGAATCTGACTTGAACCTCTAGAAGTTCTCTGTCAATGTATGCTTACAGCCGTTTTTGTATTACCTTTAGTAAAACTTGATTCGCATGGGAGATCAAAGAGATTGTCCAATGATTTCCACATTCTTTTGGATCACCTCTCTTTGGAATAGGCAAAAATACAGATTTCTTCAAATCACTTGGCCAGATAATTGTCTTCCAAATTTCCTGGCATAGAAATTTGCCTCCGGTGCTACCTAACTTTTTTGAAAGATTTCAATTTGCATTCCATCAATTCCCAGTGCCTAGGGTTGTTTTTTTGATTTTTTGTTGCCATTTCCTCTAATGCACCTTGGACTTCTTCCTTCAGTATCATTAGCTCTTTATCATATGCTATTTGCTTTCATATTCTTCAGCTTCAGTCTAAACTTGCATATGAGCAATTGATGGTCTGTTCCACAATCTGCCCCTGGCTTTGTTTAGGCTGATGATATGGAGATTTTCCACCATCTCTTTCCACAGATGTAGTCAGTTTGATTTCTTTGTATTCCATCTGGTGAGAGCCATGTGTATAATTGTTTCTTATGCTGTCTAAAGAAGGCATTTGAAATGAACAAATCATTGATTTTGCAGAATTTTATCATGCGATCTCCACCATAATTTCTATCACCAAGGCCATATTTTCCAACTACTGATCCTTCCCCTTTGTTTCTAACCTTTGCATTCCAATAACCAGTAATGATAACTATATTTTGATTGCATGTGTGATCAATTTCAGATTGAAGAAGTTGCTAGAATTCTTCTGTTTCGTCCTCATTGACTTTAGTGGTTGGTGCAGAAATTTGAATAATAGTGGTATTAAATGATCTTCCATGTGGACGCATAGATATTATCCTATCACAGACAGCGCTGTACCTCATGACTGATCTGGGTATGTTCTTTTTGTTGATGAATGCAACACCATTCCTCTTCAGTTTGTCATTCCTCTGTCAGTTTGGCAGAGTAAACCATGTGGTTGTCAGATTCAAAATGGCCAATACTAGTCCATTTCAGCTCACTAATGCATAAAATATTGGTGTTTATGCATTCCATTTCATTTTTTACAATTTCCAATTTTCCTAGATTCATACTTTGTACCTCATATGTTCTGATTACTAATGGATGTTTACAGCTGTTTCTCTTCACTTTCAGTTGTGCCCCATCAGCAAATGAAGGTCCCATGGGCTTTACTCCCTTGGGCTTTACTCCACTTGCAGCATCACAGCCAAGTCTACTTTGAGGAGACAGCTCTTCCCAAGTCGCATTTCGAGTGCCTTCCAACTTAAGGGGCTCATTTTCTGACATTATATCTGACCATGTTTCTCTGCTATTCATAAGGTTTTCAGTGACTAAATATTCAGAAGTAATTAATCTCTCCTTCTTCCTAGTCTGTCTTCATCTGGAAGCTCATCTGAAACCTGTCAACTATGGGAGACCCTGCTAGTATTTAAAATACCTGTGGCATATTTAGTAGTTGGTTTATAAATCTTAATAATAATGGTATTATATTAACTGGTCTTCCTTTCTTGTTCTTGTTAAATGGCACCATTGAGTCAGTTCCAACTCATAATAATCCCCTATAGGGTTTCTGAGAAACACCTGGTTGGTTTGAATCATCAACCTTGTGGTTAGCAGTTTAGTGCTCATGCTATGACACCACACCAGAGCTCTAGTCTTCTTTGCAGGAATATGGATATTATCCTATCAAAGGCATTATTGTATTTCAAGACAGATCTTGAAATGCTCTTTTTGCCAATGAATGTGATGCCATTGTCTTCAATTTATTGTTCCCAGGACAGTAAACGATACGATTGTCAGATTCAGAATGTCCAATACCAGTCCATTTCAGCTCGGTATTTTCTAGAATATCAATCATTATTAATTCTATTTCATTTTTGACAACTTACAATTTTTCTAGATTAATACTTCATACTTTCCATGTTCCAATTATTAATAGATGTTTGCAACTCTTTGTTCTCATCTGAGCTGTGCCCCATCAGCAAAGGTCCTGAAAGCTTTGCTCGATTTACATGGTTATGGCCATCTCTACTTTAAGGCAGCATCTCTTTCTCTATCTCACTTTGATGAGTCTTTCAACCTGAGGAGCTCATCTTCTGAACCGATGTATGATAATATTCTGCTGCTATTCATAAAGGTTTCAGTGGTTAATAATTCAGAAATAGACTGTCTCTCCTTCTTCCTAGACGTTCTTAGTCTAGATACTCCTCTGAAACCTGTCCACCTTTTGTTACCCTGCTGGTATTTAAAATACTGGTGGTATAGTTACCAGCATCACAGCAACGTGCAAGCCACCACAGTATGACAAATTGACAGATGAATGGTGGAGGTACTGTAGAGTAAGCGTCAAGTTATTGCAACCTAATGTATTACAGAACAAAGCATCATCCTCATAATAGTTGTTGTTGTTGTTGTTAAGTGCTGTCAAGTCAGTTACGACCCATAGCTACCCTCCAGAGGGTTTCGAATGAGCAACTGGTGAGCTTGAACCACCAACCTTTCAGTTCAAACTGACTTTGCAGTCTAGCACATTAACCCACAGTGCCACACCAGGTAGGTATATTTAAGCCCATTGTTAATAGCCACTGTGTCAATCCATCTCACATAGGGTCTTCCTCTTCTTCAGTGGCCTTCTACTTTACTAAGTATGATGCCACTTTCCATAAAATGTCCAAAATAAATGAAATGAAGTCTCAACATCTTTGCCTCAAAGAAGCATTCTGACTGTATTTCTTCCAACATACATTTGTTCATTCTCTGGCAGTCCATGATATATTTAATATTCTTTGCTAACATCACCATTCAAAGGCATCTATTCTTTTTGGGTCTTTCATATCCGTTGTCCAGCTTTCACATGCATATGAGGCAACAGAAAATGCCATGTCTTGAGCCAGGCACACCTTAGTCTTAAAAGTAACATCTTTGACTTTTAATATTTTTAAAAGAACTTCTGCAGAAGATTTGCCCAATGTAGTATGTCATTTGATTGACTGACTGCTACTTCCATGGGCATTGATAGCGGATTCAAGTAAAATGAATACTTGTCAACTTCAATCTTTTCTGTTTATCATTATGTTGTTTGGGGCCCAAGTGTAAGTATTTTTGTATTGAGGTATAATCCATTCTGAAAGTTGCCATTGTCTTTGAACTTCATCAGTAACTACTTCAAGTCCTCTTCATTTTTGGCAAACAAGGTTTTGTCATCTGTGTATTGGTCATTGTTAATGAGTCTTCCTCCAACCCTGGTGCCACATTCTTCTTCATATGTAGCCCAGCTTCTCAGATTACTTGCTTAACATACAAGTTGAATAAATATGGTGAAAGGAAACAACGTTGATGCATGCATTTTCTGATTTTAAAATCAGTCTGTGAAAACTCTGTGTATCACAGTGGTCTGATCCCCTTGTACATGGGATTACCATGAGTCAGCTCTGACTCAATAACATGCTTATTTATATACCTGCTTCAGCTTCTGCAGCTAACTCTAACTAAGACAGTCAGGTACCCATAAGCACAATTGTCTTTGTTCCTGAAATGCTGGCATGTCCTGTTACCCCAAGAAGATTGAGAGACATTTACAGACAGAAGTTATAATTTAGGTTCCCATTTCTTATATCCCCAGCAGTGTGCAGGGGTATTGAGTGTCACTTGATGAATTGAGACATTAGCTCTCAAGCTCTCAATTAGCCATTTATATCACCCTAAGTTTTGGAGTAAAGCTCCCGCAAAAAGGACATGAGGCCACATCATACCTCCCAATAGTGTCATTCAATTCATTGAAATTTGTCTTCCTTGCTGCAGCCTCTTGCTCTCTCTTCTGAAGAAGTACACCCCAGCCCCAAGGCATCTGACGCCCCCCACCCCCACCCCGACTCACTCACTCAATGTACCCACCAAGCCCTGGAAGTGGCCCACTTACCAGCTCAGGGCTGGGTAATTAAAGAAGGAAAACCTAATCCTCCTAACCCCAAACTGTAATTTGGGAGGCCAATTCAGGAAACACCACCAGAGTGAATCCTCCCTGGTGAATACTGTGAATGATGTTTGTAAGGTAAGTGTCATTCACATTTTCAGTTAGACATAAGATGGCAGACACTTATAAGGGGAGCCATGTAGTGGCATTGTTAATTGCTTTAGACTTAGTTCTGACTCATAGGAACTCTGTATAGGGTTGTCAAGGAGTGGCTAGTGCAATTGAACTGCTGACCTTGTGGATCAAACTGACCTTGTGGCCCAGTGCTTTATTGTACAGCACTACACCAGGACTCCTGTGTGTTGCTGTTAGGTACCATCGAGTCAGTTCCAACCTATAGCGACCCTCTACACAACAAAATGAAACACTGCCCAGTCCTGCACCATCCTCACAATTGCTGCTACACTTGAACCCATTGTTCCTGCCACTGTGTCAATCCATCTCATCCAGGGTCTCCCTCTTTTTCACTGTCCTGCCACTTTACCAAACATGATGTCCATCTCCAAAGATTGGTCCCTCCTAATAACATGTACAAATTATGAGAAACCAAGTCTGGTCATTTTGGCTTCTAAGGAGCATTCTGGTTGCACTTCTTCCAATACAGATTTATTTGTTCTTCTGTCAATCCACAATACCTTCAATATTCTTCTCCAACACTATAACTCTAATGCATAAAATCTTTTATGGTTTTCCTTATTCATTGTCCCACTTTCAATTGCATATGAGGCTATTGAAAATACAATGGTTTAAGTCAGGTGCATCTTAATCCTCAAACTGACATCTTTGCTCTTCAACACTTTAAAGAAGTCTCAGACATGGAATGACTTAAAATCAGGAAAGATGTACACCAGGCTTGTATTCTTTCACCATACTTATTCAATTTGTATCCTGAGCAAATGATCTAAGAAGCTGGATTATATGAAGAAGAAAGTAACATCAGCACTGGAAGAAGACTCATTAACAACCTATAATATACAGATGATACAATCTTACTTGCTGAAAGCCAAAAGGACTTAAAATACTTATTGATGAAGATCGAAGACCACAGCCTTCAGTATGGGTTGCACCTCAATGTAAAGAAAACAAAAAGTCTCATCAATGGACCAATAAATAACATCATGATAAATAGAGAAAAGATTGAAATTGTCAAAGACTTCATTTTGCTCGGATCCACCATCAACACTCGTGGAAGCAGCAGTTCAGAAGGACTCCTGTAGTGATGCAGATAATGATAATAGCAAAGTTTTCTAATATGCAAACATGGAGTCCTGGTGTGACACTGTTGGATAAGCACTGGACTGCAACGTCAATTTGAACTGCAATGTTGTTGGTTCAAACCCACCAGCCGCTCTTCAGAAAACCTATACAGGCTCACTATTTGTCAAAACCAACTTGACTGCACTTTGCAACAACAATATATACAACCATAGATCCCTGGGGCATGCAAACCATTAACACATTTAATTGCTAACAAAAAGATTGAGGTTTCAAGTCCACCTAGAGGTACTTGGAAAGAAAAACCTAGTGATGTGTTTCTATAAAGACACGGCCAACCTTACAATTAACAGTTGAGGGCTTAACAAATGTAACACCAGGGTTCCTTAGTCAGCCCACATCAACAGGTCAAAATAACAGGATGCAATTTTCCATCTGCTCTTGGGTCTGCAATGGTCCCAAGCCAGGTGGACAAATGTCCATCATCCCTACAGATTTTCATTCCCAGCACCTTCCTGCATGGCTCTCACTTTCTTCTCAATAATCTCATATAAGAGAATCTCAGAGTCTGAATTCCAGGGAAAACTACAATGTACTTAAATTAACAACATCCTTCAGAGAGGCATCCTGGGACGTACAATGTCAGTCTGCATAAATCGCTTTATAAAGGTTCAAGCCCTCTGCAGCTGGGCTGGATACTAATGACCAAGAAAAGGGCCATTTAACTGTCCCCAAGCTGGGGCCAGTTGACTGGACAGCTTCACCACTAATTGCCTTGTAGCCTGCTCTTCTCTCAGCTTCCCAGGATAAGTGTTTCCGACCATCTTATCACCAAACTTGTCCCCTTGGCAGGTTAATTATGCAAAAAGATTCCATCCTTAAGCCTTCCCAATTTGACAATCTGTGTCTGATGGCATCAAGCTGTACAAATAAGTCATAGTAAAATACAACCATCATTGATCCAGTCCTCAACTGCTAAGTATGGGCTGGGTCCATGCCAGAAGTCGTCATTTTTGCCTGGATGGCAAATTAATCATTTGATGAGAGTAAACTATTTTCCTTTCTATTAAACCATGATTAACTTGTTTCCTTTTCCAAATAACAAATGATGATTTGTATAATTGATGATGCATATGATGTAATTTTACAATGAAAGGAGAGATCAGCTTAACTTTATTCTTTAGACAAAGGTCTGTTGTTTCCTGGTAAATGCGTCAGCCTCTCTCTGTGTATAAGAAGTTTTGCTCAAGTCTTGAGGTGCTTTGCACAGACTTGAGGTGCTTTGGGGACCTGATTGGACCAGATTGGTCTGTGGTTCCCATTCAGGGGTGGTCTAGGGGCAATGTCTTGAAGACATTTTTATTGTCGTGATTGGAAATAGCTGCTGTACCTGACACAAGCCATGCTTTTGTTTGGTTTTCAAACATTTTATTGTGAATTGAGTGAATATCAGAGCGTATCACATCAGTTTTACATTCAACAAATCATACACTTTGTTTCATCTCATTGAGTGCAATCCCCTTCATGAAACAGTAGCTATCCCACTTCCTCCTTTGGTTCTTATTTCCATCCCAATCTTTCTGAATTCAGTCCTGAGGTAAATGCTGCCCATTTGATCTTAAATGGTTGGCTGTTCCGTGGTAAGTATATCTCCAAAGCCATGATCTTTTTGGTAGCCTCATATGCATGTAAAAGCTGAACGATGACAAAGGAAAACCAAAAAAGAACTGATGTGACCAAACTGTGGTGTTGACAAAGAATACTGAATATACTATAAACTACCTGGTGTGGTGTTGTAGGATCAGCAAAGGTCTGAGAACCTGTGCTGTTCAAACCCACCAGCTTCTCCTCAGAAATCCTATACAGGACCACTATTAGTCAGAACAGACTCAACAGCACTTAACAACAACAATAAACCAGAATATTAAAAGTACCGTGGACTGCCAGGATAACAAACAAATCTGTGTTGGAAGAAGTACAGCCAGAGTGTTCCTTGTGCTACTGGACACAGCACTGGACAACAAGGTGGGTTTGAACCATAAGGTTGGTGGTTCAAGCACATCAGCAGCTCCTTGGAAAACCTATACAGGGTCACTATGAGTCAGAACTGACTAGGCAACACTTAACAACAACCAGAATAGTAAAAGTACCATGGACTGCCAGAAAACAAGCAAATCTGATTTGGAAGAAGTACAGCCAGAAAGTTCCTTAGAAGCTAAAATGATGAAACTGTGTCTCTCATATGTCGATCATGTTATCAGGAAGGACCTGCCTCTGGAGAAGGACATCATGCTTAGTAAAGTGGAACTTCAGTGAAAAGGAGGCAGGCCCCCAACAAAATGGATTGGCACAATGGCAACAGCAACAGTCTCAAACATAACAATTGTGAGGATGGCACAAGACTGGACAGTAGTGTTTCATTCCATTGTGCTTACGGTCACTATGAGTCAGAGCCCACTCACCGACACCTAGCAACAACAAAATATGAATTACCAGAGAACAAACCAACCAGAAAGAGAAGCAGAATGTTTCTTATAAGAAAGGATGATGAGACTTCATCTTGCTTATTGGGATATAGCATCAGGAAAGACCAATCCTTAGAGAAAGACATCATGTTGGGTAAAAATTAGTGAAAATGAACCCTCAGTGAGAGATTGACACACTAGCCAGTAATGGACTCAAACATACCATTGATTGTGAAGCTGGTATAGGACTTGGCCATGTTTTGCTTCGTTATACATAAGAACATTGTGAGTTATAGCCAACTTGACAGCAATTAATAACTGGAATCTAGTGGATATTCAGACTCCATTTGAGAATTAAAGTGTGTGTGACTCAAGCCATATGCATGTGAAAATTGGACAATGAATAAAGAAGATCATAGAAGAATTCATGCATTTGCATTATGATGTTGGAGGAGACTATTAAAAGTATTGTGGATTTTAAGAAAAATAAACAAATCTGTTTTTGAAGAAGCACAGCCAGAATGTTTCTTAGAGGTCAGGATAGCCAGCCTTCACCTCTCATACTTCAAATGTACTATCGGGAAGGATTAGT
>NW_006408691.1:4769127-4771826 GCF_000296735.1 Chrysochloris asiatica | reverse complement strand
GACTCGATGGCACCTGACAACAACAACAACAATAGGAATACTATGAGTCAAAATCAACTGGCTGGCAATGGGTTTGGTTGCTTTATTTTAAACGTCAGCCAATGAACTCTGGTGGTACAGTGAATAAGTGCTCATATACTAATAGAAGGGTTGGCAGGTCGAACCTACCATTTCTGGCAAAGAGAAAAGGTCTGACGATTTGCTCCTGTAATGATAACAGCCTAGAGAACCCTATGGGACAATTCTACTCTGTCGCATGCAGTCAGGATGAATTGGAATGGATTCTATGGCACACAACAGCACAACAAGCATCTGGCTGTGTATCTGAGAAGATGTGCAGTTTTCTTGTATTAGACAATGGGAACCTTGCCCTCCAACTCCCTGCAGGACACCAGAGCCCTCGACACCCCCAAAGTTACCTATTCTTGCCTGGAGCACATCCAGTTATGAGGGTGCTCCAAATTTTCCATTTTTCTTTTAAATCACAGGGGCTCAAAGTAGGATTATAATTTGGTATGATCACTTCAGGGAGTATTTAGAATACCACCTACTGAAGCTAATTCACTTAAAATACTTCTCCTGCAGACTCTGAGACACAATTAGTGAAATGTGCAAACATGATATGAAACGCATGGGCGAGCTCTCAAAAATGAAAAGGAATCCCTAAAGGCCAAAAAAAAAAAAAAAGAACCATTCAACCCAGCAAATGGTGTCCATCCTCTAGTGTCCACTTGACAGGCATTTCTGTCTGTATCTGTCTGTATGTGTTTGTGAGCTCCAGGGTTCAGACCACTTGTCTTTCCTTATCCATTTTCTGGCCATTCCTGAGGCTTTAACACACTAACTTCACGTTGTCAGGTGTCAAATGGATATATCATCAGTTCATCCCTCTCTCCTGAACTCTAGACTCCTAAATCCATCTGCCAACTAGACATTCCACTCAGTGGTCTAATTGGTACCTGGAACTGAAAATCACTAAAGCCAAATGTGATGTTCCCACCCCCTCAAACTGCACCCTCACTCATCCAGGTGTGTGGACTCCAAATTCTATAGTCCATCTGCAATGCTTTCTCTATCTCTCTCTTTCTATTTCTCTGTTTTGTTTTGTTTTTTTCCTCTTTATCTCTCTCTATATGGAGTCCTGACATGGCACCATGAGTTAATGTGCTGGACTGCAACACCAGTTTGAACTGTGAGGTTGGCTGTTCAAGTGCACCATTTGCTCCTTGGAAACTCTATACATAGTTATTATGAGTCAGAACAGATGAGACAACATTTAACAACAACAACAAAACTTATTTTTCTTTTTTTTAATCTCCTTTCTCTCTCTCTGTTTCTATCTCCCTCCCTGTTTTTCTCCCTTTATCTATCTTTCCTACTGTCTCTATCACTATCTCTGTCTCTTTCTATTTCCCTATCCCTGTTTGTTTCTCATTCTCTTTTTCTCTCTTTCCCTAACTGTACTTCTCTCCCTATGTTTTCATCTCTCTCTTCTCTCTCTTCCCTCTCTTTCTCTCAATATCTCTCTTTCTTTCTTTCCCTCTCTTCTTATCTACCTATCTCTATATATGCCTCTCTCATCTATCTATCTATCTATCTATCTATGGATCGATCTATTTATCTATGGGTCTATCCATCTAAACTAAGGACCTCTTTCTCTCTTTCACATACACACACCCCTAATGACTCAGCAAGCTCTATCTTCAAAACTGAGTCACAGGCTCATCACTTCTCACCACTTTTCCTAATTATCTCTGGGCCTGAGACATGGTCCTATTCCTCCTCTTTTACATGAGTGGGAATCTCTGAACTGGTCTCCCCACCACTGCCCATACTCCTTAGTAATTTGTTCTCAACACAACAGCCCAAGTCACCCTTCTAAGACAAAAGTCAGTGTTGTCCCACGATGGCTCCAAGGCTTCCAACAACTTCCCATCTCATTTAGTATCTCATCCAGAATTTGCACAGAGACTCTCAAATTCTGGCCATCTACTTCCCCACTTACCCAGCCTTATCTGCTGCTGCACCATTGCCTTCAGGAAGATTCTTGCCTGGGATTCTGCTTTTGTTGCCCACTCCCCTAAAGTGTCTCTCTCACATGGACCTCTCCTCTTTCTCTGTGTGTCTCCTTCACAACCCTTTCCAAAAGAGAACTTCTGGCTTCCCTGTGTCCTTGTTGTTGTTGTTGTTAGGTGCCATCAAGTCAGTACTGACCCATAACAACCTTATGCACAGCAGAATGAAACACTACCTGATCTTGGGCCAACCTCACTGCTGTAACTCCAAAGAAAATTAATACTTCACAACTTACCCTGAAAATAAAGATCCAAGCAGAACAAGGAAACATTAAAACTAAGAAGAAACTGACAAGAATTAGCACAAAAAAAACAGAAACTCAACACAAGAAGTCATGCAGAACAAAAGAATGAACAGCACTACAAAAAATCAATATAATAATAACAATTAATCCATACCTATTGATAATTACATTGAATGTCAATGGATTAGTGCACTAGTGAAGACACAGAGAGTGGCAGAATGGATAAGAAAACAAGACCCTTCAATATGCTGCCTGCAAGAGACACACCTTACACACAAAGACAAAAACAGACTAAAAGTTAAAGGATGGAAAAAAATGTACCAAACTAACTGCAATAAAAAACAAGCAGGAGTGGCAATATTAATCTCTGATAAAATAA
>NW_006408691.1:4766372-4768844 GCF_000296735.1 Chrysochloris asiatica | reverse complement strand
CAACAACAGCACAATATACATCCTTTCTCAGTGCACATAGAACATTCTCCAGAATTGACCATGTGTTAGGTCACAAGGCAAGCCTCCATAAATTTACAAACATCAAAATACTATAAAGCATCTTTTTAGACCACAATTGCCATAAAACTAGAAATCAACAATAAGAAGACCAAGGAAATAAAGTTTAATACATAAAAACTGAATAACACCCTGATAAAAAGAAACTGGATAATAGAAGAAATTATACATGAATTCAGAAAGTTCCTAGAAACAAATGAGAATGAAAACACAACATACCAAAATCTTTGGGACATGGTGAAAGCAGTGCTGAGAAGACAATTTATTGCATTAAATGCACACATCCAAAAAGAAGGAAAAAAAAAATTAGCACATTATACAACATCTGCAACAATTAGAAGCAGACCAACAGAGGGAACCTACAGTCACCAAAAAATAAATAAATAAATAAATAAATAATAAAGATCAGAGCAGAAATAAATGAGATAGAAAACAGAAAAACTATAGAAAGAATCAACAGGACAAGAAGCTGGTTCTTTGAAAGGATTTTAAAAAACGACAAACCATTGGCAAACCTAACCAAAGAAAAGAGGGAAAGACACAAATAACACACATTAGAAACCACATGGGCATTTTCCCACCGGACCCAAGGGAATTCAAAGGGTTATTACCGGATTCTGTTGAGGGTTTTTGTTTTACCAATTTTGAAACTTTGGAGGTGTTGGTTCCTTTTTTGGAAAAACACGACCTACCTAAACTAACACAGAGTGAAGTACAAGATTTGAAAAGACCCATTACAAAAGAAGAAATTGATCAGGTCACGAAAAAACTCCCAACCAAAAGAAGTGCAGGCCCAGTTGACTTCACTGGTTAGTTCTACCAAACATTCAGGGAAGAGCTGTCACCAATTCTACTGTAATTATTCCAGAATATAGAAGAGGATGGAAAACTTCTTAATACATTTTATGAAGCAAGCATAACCCTCATACCAAAACCAGGGAAGAACATCACTAAGAAAGAAAATAATAGACCAATATAGGAGCTCTGGTAGCGTAGTGGCTACGAATTGGGCTGTGAACCTCAAGGTCAGCTGTTCGAAACTACCAGCTGTTCCGCGGAAGAAAGATGAGGCTTTCTGCTCCTGTAAAGATTTATAGCCTCGGAAACCCTGGACAGGGTCGCTATGAGTCAGAACTGACTCCACAGCACATAACAAAAACAACAATCCCTCATGAACATAGATGAAAAAATTCTCAACAAAATCCTGGCCAACAGAATCCAGTAGCATACCAAAAAAATAATACATCATGATCAAATGGGAGTCATATCAAGGATACAAGGATGGTTCAACATTAGAAAAACAACATAATCCACCATATAAATACAAAAAAAAGAAAAAAAAACACATGATCATCTCGATTGATGCAGAAAAGGCATTTGACAAAATCCAACATCCATTCCTGATAAAAACACTCGACAAAGTCAAAATTGAGGGGAAATTCCTCAACATAATTAAGAGCATATATACAAAAACAACATCCTACATTATTCTTAATGGAGAGAAACTGAAAGCCTTCCCTCTGCAAACAGGAATCAGACAAGGATGCCCTTTGGCACCACTCTTATTCAATATTGTGCTGGAAGTCTTGAGCTATATGGCAAGATAGGGAAATTGAAGGCATCCAAATTGACAAAGAGGAAGTAAAATTGTATTTGCAGATGATATGATCCTATACATAGAAAATCCCAAAGACTCAGTAAAAAAGCTACTAGACCTTGTTGGAGGATATAGCAAAGTGGCAGAGTATAAGATCAACATACAAATATCAGTTGTTGTTATATAACAATGACAGTGCTGAAAAGGACACTAGGAAAGCAATACCATTTACAATAGTCACACAAAGGATGTAATCAGAGTAAAAAAGGACCTATGCAAAGAAAACTACAAAGCATTACTACAAGAAACCAAAAGAGACTTACAATAATGGAAGAATAAGGATTTACACCCTTGGAAACCCTGTACAGGGTCGCTATGGGTCGGACCCGACTTGATGGCACTTAACAACAACAACAACAACATACCATGACAAACCATTGGCAAACCTAACCAAAGAAAAGAGGGAAAAGACACAAATAACACACATTAGAAACCACATGGCAATGTCACAACAGAACCAAAGGAAATCAAAAGGATAATAACAGAATACAATGAAGAGTCTGCTACAACAAATTTTAAGTCTTCCTGGATAGGCAAATTATTGAATGATGCACAATGCATCAAGAAAAGATGGAAGGAATCCACAGAATCATTGTACCAAAAGGAAATGGTTAATGTTCAACCATTTCAAGAGATACCATATGAACACGAGCCAATGATACTCAGAGAGGAAGTCCAAAGTGCATTGAAAGAAGTGGCAAAGAAAAAGGCACCAGGAATTGATGGAATAAAAATTG
>NW_006408691.1:4762656-4764428 GCF_000296735.1 Chrysochloris asiatica | reverse complement strand
AGGAAAATAAATGCTGACAAGGTTGTGGAGTGACTGGTACCCTCCTACATTGCTGGTGAGATTTCCAAATGGTCCAACTACTCTATTTGTCGCTTCCTCAGAAGGTTGGAAATAGAGATACCTTATGATCCAGCAATTCCTCTACTTGGTATTTATCCACAAGAAATACAAGCCATAACAAGAGTAGATATATGCACACCAATATTAATAGCAACACTATTTACAATACCAAAAAGATGGAGACAGCTTAATTGCCCATCTAGGAAGACTGGATAAACAAACTTTGGTACATACACACAGTGGAATATTATGTTACCTTGAAAATAACAACTAAGCTGCAAGCCAGCAAATAACATGGATGAACCGTGGGGACATTATGCTGAGTGAAATCAGTCATTCACAAAAGGAGAAATACTGTGTAGGACCATTACTGTAAAACATTAAGTACCCACAGTAAAAGGGGGGGGGGAATTATTTGTTGGTTACCAGGGTATATGGGATGGCGTGAAAGGAGGGAGGGGAAGATGGAGCACAGGGTAGGGAATAGACACAGAATAGTGGAGCACAGGGTAAAGAATACACACAGGAAAGTTTGGGTGCTGGGGGTGGTATACACTAGAAGGAGAAGGGTAAATGAAGAACAAGGCAGATGAGAGAGTAGTTAGGCAGGTTTACATAGGCTAAATAGGACAGAGGTAAACAACGATATAAGTACAACCTTGGAACAACAGGGCTCTGGGGTACAAGGATTGAGGAATGGTTTGAATGGATAAAAGTGGGGAAATTATGTTAAGATGCTTGGCTGTCTTTTGAACCTTGGTTTACCTTACCTACTATTGTAAAATAGACACTTGCAGGGAAGAGAAAGGAATAGACAGAAACATCACCATAGAAAGCTTTTAAGTCTGTCTTCAGCCTATAACTGGTCGTAATACCTAAAATGGGGCTAGAATTTGCCCAGTGAAAGGGGCTTCCTGTGTAGCCTTAGTATCGCATAAGACCATAGGTGAATCCTGATCCCCATCCAGAATTTTGTGAGGTGGGAAATTTCTACTTGAAAGGACAAGCAGACCAGCCTGGAGCAACTAAAAGAACAGAAGCTATTTCTTGAACGAAAGACCAACAGGAAAAATCAAAAACAATAACAGCAGTCTGATTGAGTACTACAAGAACAAGTAAGTTGTTCCCCAGGAGCCATCAAGGAAAGTGGTCAGGTCCCCTCAAGGTAAACCCCCTTCCAAGACTAAAACTCAAGGTGAATACACAAGTAGGCATGTAGTCTTGCTGCTGACCACGTTGGTCACAGATACGGGGAAGTGGGGGAAAACCAGCAATGAAGTTATGCGTTAAGTCTGACCTCATTTGATAGACTCCTGTTAACATGAATTGAGACCTGGTTGGCCAGCAGTATGATGAAACCTGGGGACTCCTGGGCCCAGGAACAGGGACATGGGCCCAGAGGGCTAGAGCAGAGTGTGAAGCATCCAGCTGATATGAAGTGAGGGGAGATGCATAAGATCACCCACACTTGCAGATATTATCCATTGGACTTGGCTTCAATGGCTGGATGATCAGAACATTACTAGAGTCAGAAAGAAGAACAAAAAAAGAGTAATCCAGTGTAATTAGATGAGCTTGACCTATGCTTGTGGATGCAGTATGGCAAAGGAGCAAACAAATCTTTACAGTGAGAATCATTCCCACCCCTTTGGTACACAAGGTCAACAAGGATTGGTAACTTAGACATTGGCTATCCAAAATGGGGGGAGGGG
>NW_006408691.1:4748258-4761691 GCF_000296735.1 Chrysochloris asiatica | reverse complement strand
CTTCTCCAAGCCTTTGCTCAATGACAGCTACTCCCTACTTAGTATGGCAACAGCAAGTTATCCCTACACATCTCATCCACCATACCTTGCCCTACTTTTATCCAATACCTTTTATAGCACCTTCTTCTATTATTAAGACAGAAAGAAAAAAAAAATCCTGTTGAGTTGATACAGACTCATAACAACCCTACAAGACTGAGTAGAACTGCATCATAAAATTCCCATGGTGATCGCTATGAGTCGGTACTGACTCGATGGTACCTACAACAACAATAGTCTTTATAGAAACAGACTGCCATATCCTTCTCCTGTGAAGCACATGGTGGTTTCAAACATCCAACTTTTCAGTTAACAGCCAAGACTTTAACCACTGTACCACCAAGACTCCTTTCTTCTGCTACATAATTTACTTATTTGTCATGTCCATTGGTTATCTCCCCTACTATAATATAAGACTGGGATCTTTGTTTAGCTCCCCACTGAATATTACATGCTTAGAACAGGGACCCAACAAATTCTACAAATATTTGTTGAACAAACAAATGAATAGAAACAGAGTACATAAATTCAAACTAATAGGCACGGAAAAGGGGAAGAAACTTCCATGTATGTACCCATACCAAAATGTAAAATGCTGAAGACAAAGATCTTAAAAGCATCCAGAAAGAAAAGACAAATCACCTACAAGGAACAGTTATGCTGACAAGACTTCCGGAGAGCAGTAACAGAAGGCAGAAGGCATCAGAACAACAGGATCAAATAGCAGAGAGAAAACAACTGTCCTTTTAGAACTCTGTGAAATCAAGATACTTTTAAAAAACAGCAATTCAAAGGGTTGCTAGTGAAAAGGTCCTCAGTAAAGGAATAAAGCATCTACTTCAGGGATTAGGAAAAAAATCCCTGAAGGAAGGACTGTGACATAAGAAGAAACAAACAGCTCTTTTGATTGAATTTTTACAAAGAGATTGTGTTCACACATCACTGGTACAATAATTCAATTAACTGCTTACCAGCTCCTCCCAAATGTTCACTTCTTGACAAACTTGCCATTTCAAAAGATCCATTACCATCTTCTCGCTCATGTTTTCTATAATGTAACATCTAAAATTCATTTCAGAAGAGCTCATAGACATTAGCTCTGGCACAGAAGGATAATGCACTGGGTCGCAAAGTCAGTTAGGACTGCAAGGTTGGCAGTTCAAACACACCAGCTGCTTCTCAGAAATCTTATATAGAACCACTTTGAGTGGGAACTGACTCAATGAAACTTAACACAAACAACAACAACATGATGAAAACACAGTGCCTCCATACAGTAAGCATTGGATTATCAACAACAAGGTCAGCAAACCACCAGCCACTCCACGGAAGGAAGATGAGGCTTTATTCTTCCACAAAGATTTAAAACACTGAAGTTACCAAAGACTTCATTTTGCTTGGATCCAACATCAGCACACATGGAAGTGTTGTTGTTGTTGTTGTTAGGTTCCATCAAGTCGGTACCCATCCATAGCGACCTTATGTGCAGCAGAATGAAATACTGCCCGATTCCAGGCCAACCTCACTACTGTTGCCATGCTTGAGTCCATCGATGCTGGCACTTGGCCAATCCATCTCGTTGGGGGTCTTCCTCTTTTTCTCTGACTCTCCACCTTACCAAACATGATATCCTTCTCTAGTGACTGGTCCCTTCTGACAATATGTCTAAAGTATGAGAGACAAAGTTTACCCATCTTGGCCTCCAAGGAGCACTCTGGCTGCACTTCTTCTAAAATGGATGTATTGGTTCTTTTGGCAGCCCATGACACTTTCAATATTCTCCTCCCTCACCATAACTCAAAAGCATCAATTCTTCTACAGTCTTCCTTATTCACTGTCCAGCTTTCGCATGCATATGAGGTTATTGAAAATACCATGGCTTGGGTCAGGCACACCTTAGTCCTCAAGCTGTCATCTTTGCTCTTCAACACTTTATAAAGGTCTTGTGCAGCAGATTTGCCCAATGCAATACATCGTTTGATTTCTTGACTGCTGCTTTCTTGAGTATTGATAGTTGATTCAAGAAGAATGAAGTCCTTGACAACTTCAATCTTTTCTCTGTTGATAAGAATATTGTTTATTGGTTCAGTGGTGAGGATTTTTGTTTTCTTGACATTGAGATGTAATCCATACTGAAGGCTGTACTCTTTGATCTTCATCAGGAAATGCTTTAAGTCCTCTTCACTTTCAGCAAGCAAGGTTGCATCATCTGCATATCTCAGGTTGTTAATGAGTCTTCCTCCAATCCTGATGCCACGTTTTTCTTCATAGAACCCAGCTTCTCGGATGATTTGCTCAGCATACAGGTTGAATAAGTATGGTGAAAGAATACAACCTTGTTGCACACCTTTCTTAATTTAAAAACATCCAGTGTTCCCATATTCTGTTCGAACAACTGCTTCTTGGTCCAGGTACATATTCCTTATGAATACAATTAAGTGTTCTGGAATACTCCTACTTGGCAATGTTGTCCATAGCTTGTCATGATCCACACAATCGAAAACCTTTGTGTAGTCAATAAAGCAGAGGTAAACATCTTTCTGATGTTCTCTGCTTTCAGCCAAGATCCATCGGACATCAGCAATGATATCTCTCATTCCACAGCCTCTTCTGAATCCAGCTTGAATCTCTGGAAGTTCTCTTGCAAAGTATGTTTGCAACCATTTATATATTACCTTTAGTAAAACTTTACTCGCATGGGATATCAAAGAGATTGCCTGATGATTTCTGCATTCCATTGGTTTACCTCTTTGGAATGGGCACAAATACGATCTCTTCTGATCGATCAGTCAGATAGTTGTCTCCCAAATTTCTTGGCATAGATGAGTGGGTGCCTCCTGTGCCACCTCACTTTCTTGAAAGATTTCAATTATTATTCCATCAATTCATGGTGCCTTGTTCTTTGCCAATTCCTTCAATGCAACTTGGACTTCCTCCTTCAGTACTATTGGCTCTAGATCATATGCTACCTCTTGAAATGGTTGAACATTAACCATTTCCTTTTGGTACAGTGACTCTGTGTATTCCTTCTATCCTCTCTTGATGCTTTCTGCATCATTCAATAATTTGCCCAGAGAATCTTTCAATAACGAAAGTTGAGCCTTGAAATTTTTCTTCAGTTCCCCCAGCTTGAGAAATGCTGAGTGTGTTCTTCCTTTTTGGTTTTCTGACTCCAGATCTTTGCACATTTTTTTTTTTTAATATTTGGCTATATGTGAAAGTTAGACAGTGAGCAAGGAAGACTGTAGAAGAATCAATGCATTTGTGTTATGGTGTTGGAGAAGAGTATTAAAAGTACCATATTTGTGTTGGAAGAAATACAATCAGAATGCTTGTTGGAGGCAAGGATAGTGAGACTTCATGTCTTATACTTCAGACATGTTATCAGAAGTGGCCAGGCATTGGAGAAGGACATCATGCTTAGTAAAATGGAGGGTCATCAAAGTAGACAACAAAGAAGGACATCATGCTTAGTAAAATGGAGGGTCAAAAAAGAGGAAGACCCCCTACGAGATGGATTGGCACAGTGGCAACAGCAATCAGCTCATGCTTAACAATGATTGTGAGGATTGCACAGGACCGGGCAGTGTTTTGCTCTGTTGTACATAATATCACTATGAGTTTGAATCGACTCAAAGGCACCTAACAACAGCAACATGAATTGGAACTGATTCAACAGCAATTAACAATAACAACTTGATAGTGCAGCAGTTATGCACTCAGCTACTAACAAAAGGGTCAGCAGTTTAAACCCATCCAGCATTTCCACAAGAGAAAGACCTGGCAATCTGCTCCTATAAAAATTAGTGCCAAGTAAGCCCTCTGGGGCAATTCTACTCTGTCACACAGGGTCACTATGAGTCAAAATCAATTTAATGGCACCTAACAACAGCAACATGGTAATGATAATGATGATAAAAACAGTGCTGTGCACATTACAATCACAATATCATTTAGGTCTACACAGATAGTAGACCAAAACAGAGGTTTAAATTTTTAAATCACTTGCCCAAGGTCACACAGCTACTAAGTGGTAGGGTCAGAAATAAATTCAATCCTGTGTGTTATCAGACATTGGAACCCAACCAGTAAAGCCTACTACCAACCTATCCATTTAAAGTTACAAGAAATGGCGTGACAGCCTGGTCCTACAACACATCCCCAACAGCTTAATCTATAATAGGAATCACCAGGCTCATTCAAGCGATGATGGTGCATTTTCTCTGCTGAGTACTTAACTAGGGGGACATAATTGCAAGCCTCTATCGGGGTGCAATCTTAAAAACTTTTGCCTGAGCTCTCAACTGACAAACATCTTCTTCCATATGGCTGTCAGAAAACCTTTGTGTGCTGGAGTTTTCCAACAAGAAATCTGTTTGTTTACATGTTTTCTCATAAAACCTATTCAGCCACATCCTGAAGTAAGTATCAAGCCCCAAGTCCCTAGTGTCCCACATTATACACCCTGAAAGATGTCAAAGGTGACTTGACAGTAAAATGAGTCTTAGCAATGTCTCCCTCTTAGAAATTCACAGTGCATATTGCATTCTAAACTAAAGGCCCTGAGCTATCTTGCAGTAGAAACACTTTTATTTATTCAACAAATATTTGCAGAGTGAGTGCTATGTACCATACTCTGTCATAGCACCAGGGGCAATTGCAGGGAGTAAAGCAAATTCGTGTCCTCATAGAACATATTTTCTAGGAGTGTAGCCATATAACACCTATCTGTCACTGTGTTGTATTGTAGTGATGTGCATGTTACTCTGACACTGGAAGCGATGCCAGCAGTATTTGAACTGCCATCAGGGCCACCCATGATGGACAGGTTTCAATGGAGCATGCAAACTAAGGCAGGTTAGGAAGAAAAGCCTGGTTATTGTCTTCCAAAATATAACCAATGAAATTCCTATGGGTTACAACAGAATATTGGAAGATGCATGCTCTAAATTGAAAGGCACTCGAAAGACACAGTGGGTGCCAAATATGGACTCAAACATAACAATGATTGTGAAGATGAGAGGATGGGGGAACATTCCCTTCTCTTATACATGCGTAATCTGTACAAGAGATACAAAGCTGTTATTGTTGTTAGATGCCATCAAGTCAATTCCGAATCATTGCGACCTTATGCATAACAGAACTAAACACTGCTGGGTCCTGTGCTAGCCTCACAATCATTGTTAAGCTTGAGCGCATCGAGGATGCCATTATGCCAGTCCATCTCCATCTCATAGGTGGTCTTCCTCTTTTGTGTTGACCCTTCACTTTAGCAAGCATAGAGTCCTTCTACAGGGACTGATCCTTCCTGATAATATGTCCAAAATATGAGATACAATAGTGGCTAACAACAACACAACAAAAGTTTCATGTTCTTCACCCACACTTGCAGATAATACCCATTTGACCTGGCCTCAATGGCTGGATGATGAAAGCACAACTAGAAGAAGAAAGAAGAGGAAAAAAAGAGTAATCTGATACAATTTGATGAACTTGACCTACACCTACGGATGCAGTAGCTCAAAAGAGGGAACAAATCTTTGCAGCAGTGATCATTCCCACCCCCTCCATACACAGAGTAGACAGGGATGGGCAACTTGGACATTGGCTATCCAAAAAGGGGTGGGGGTGGGGGAGGGCTACAAAGGCAAGAAGTGACTGGCTTACAAGCTTTCAAGAGGGAACCTAAATCCAGAGGGTGTGGAGGAAGGTAGAATCTCCACTGAGTAGTATCCAATCTGTCTATGCGGGACTGGTTGAAGGAAATGCGGATAGGTCTCTTGTGATACAAGGGTGAATAATTGTTACCAGGACTGATTGTGAAGGTTCTAAATGTAAAGGTGGACATTTTGTGGCAAGGAGGGGAGTGATTAACTTTGCAGGCTAGGAGCAGAGGTCCCTGGAACCATGAAGGGAGAACAGTGGAGAGTGGCAGTGATCCCCGAGATGGAGGCAGAGATGATGATGTGGAGAGATGGAGCAGTTGGAGACTCAGGACCCAGGGAGGAAGAGGGGCTGTATGCTGACAACCGGGGGAGTTGGGGGAAGCAGGCTTATAGGATGTACCCTTTCGTTGATTGGTGATGCATGGAGGGGATTGTAACCATGGCAATGAAACAATATAGGATAAGATGAATGTACAACTGATGTTCTCCCATGTAAACTATCACATAATTCACAATAAAACTTAAAAAACAAAACAAAAAACTAAACATCATTCTGGTATTCTCTGCTTTCAGCCCAAATGTATCTGATGTCAGCAATGGTATGTCTAGTTCTGCATCCTCTTCTGAATATAATGTGAGTTTCTGACAGTTCCTTGTCAATGTCTTGTTGCAGCCATTTTTTTAGTAGAATTTTACTTCATGCAAAAAAAAAAAAAAAAAAAAAGTTTCATGCTCTTACAAATTCACAGAGTATATTGCTTACTAAAGGACCTGAGCAGTCTTGCAGTATAGACACTGGTTCACCTGTGTTACATCAGCACCTTTAAAACTTGCTTAATTTACTCATCAAGTATTTGCTGAGTGCTTGCTGTGTACTATGTATTGTAATAGGACCTGGGGAAATGCAGCAAAAAAAAAGCAAATCATTGTTCTGGTAGAACTCCTTGTCTAAGAATTTAGACAAACAATTATGTGGTGAGTGACATTTGCTGTAAGAACAATAAGGTAAGGTGAGGATCGATGCCCTCATCCATCTTTCTGTTTGTCGTATATAATGGTGGTTTGCATGTTGCTGTGACACTGGAAGCTTTGTCACCAGTATTTCAAATACCAGCATGCAAAAGCTAGACCATGAAAAGGAAGACAAAAGAAAAATGGACCCATTTGAATTATGGTGTTTTTTAAGAATATCGAATATACCATGGACTTCAAGAAGAACCAACTAGTCTATCTTGGAGAAAGAACAGTCAGAATGTTTCTTAGACACAATGATGGTGAGACTTTATCTTGCTTACTTTGGACATGTTATCAGGAGGGACACATCGCTAGAGAAAGAGATCCTGGTTGGTAAAATAGAGTCTGTGAAAAAGAAGTAGTCCCTCAACAAGAAGGATTAGCACAGTGGCCACAATAATAGGCTCAACTATACTTACTATTGTGGGGATAGTACAGGACCACGCAATGGTTTATGCTGTGCATAGGGTCATTATGAGTTAGAGTCAACTTTACAGCTAACAACAACAATCTGCTGTGGTGCTGTAGGAAACACACTGCACTGATAACCACAAGGTCAGTGGTTTAAATCTACTAGCCACTCTTTGAAAACCTTAGACAGGTTGGTACTTGAGGGCACTTAGTAACAACAACAAGGAGTTATGAAGTCAGGGTGTGCAGAATGCCTGAGGAGCAGATTTTTGAGTGAGGGAGCAACCATGTGAAAATCCTGGAAGAGGAACCATGAAGGGTAACAGCCCTAGGGTTGAGAGGCTAACAGCGATCTTGCCTTCTGAGAAACTGCAAGGGACACAGTGAGGCCAAAGAGCAAGAACTGGGGGAGTGATAAAGCAACAAAATCAGAAGACAGCCAGAGGCCAGAGCACACATGCCTTAGGCTTTGTTGTACATTCTTTGAACACATATGTATCAAGTACTCCTGGTATGGTGGACACTGTTGAAGCTCTTGTTGATCCTGTAGTGAACAAAATAAACAAAACTCCATGTCCTAATGGGGCTTTCATTACACTGTTTGGGAGCCACACAATAAATAAAATAAATGAGAACTTTCATCTTATGTTGTAATTATTACTGTATGCCCTGGAGTTAATTCTGATGCATCATGCCCCTATAGTGCAGAGTAGAACTGCCCATAGGGTCTCCTATGCTATATTCTTTGTAAGAGAGATTGCCGTGTCTTTCTCTACGGAGTAGCTGAGTGGGTTCTAAGAGCCAGCCTTTTGAATTGTAGCCAAGTGCTTAACCATTGCACCACCAAAGTAAAAACAAAAGCAGATCTACTGCCATAGAGTCCATACTGACACGTTGTTGTTGCTGCTAAGTGCCATCTTGTCAGTTGTATGTTGTTGTCGTTAAGTGCCGTTGAGTTGGTTTCGACCCATAGAGACCCTGTTAGGGTTTCCGAAGAGCAGCTGGTGAGTTTGAACTGCCAACCTTGCAGTTCAAACGGCTTTGCAGTCTGGTACATTAACCCACAGTGCCACACCAGGAAACCTTTATAGAGTTTCCAAGGAATAGTTGTTGCTTGTGAGTGTTGCAGAGTCAACTACCCCTCATAGTGACCCTGTATAGGGTTTCTGAGAAGCAGCTGGTGGGTTTGAACTGCTGACCTTATGATTCACAGTCCAGTGCTGTTCCTACAGTGCCAATGGGTTTAACCTGACGATTGATTGATCTTGGATTAGCAGTCCAGTGCTTATCCTAAAGTGTCACACAAAGTTTCCATTGCAACCCTATATAGAGTTTTCAAGACTAAACTTTCATGAGAGCTGACAGCCTCATCTTTCTCCTACAGAGTGGCTGGTGGGTTTGAATTGCTGCCCTTGTAATTAGTAGTCCAATGTCTAACTCACAGTGCCACACAGGCTCCTTATATCATATGTTAGATGGTAATAAGTGATACCAAGAATATTAAGTAGAGAATTAGAAGATATTGGTCAGATCCATCCCTGGAGACAAACTTTCATTAAAAGCCAAATAATACTTAAAAAAAAAAAAGTTGCTGTGACGTCAACTGAGACTTATGGTAACCCCTGTTGTGTCAGAGGGAACTGTGCTCCATTGTGTTTTCAATGGTTCATTTTTCAAAAGTATATAGCCAGATCTTTCTTCTCAGGTACCTTGTTATTCTCATCCAAGAACATTCATCATTTGCACCACCCAATGATTTCAAATTAGTATAGGACGGTTGTTTGGGGGGCTGGTTAACAACAGGCAGAACAGTGATCCAAGTTACCCAGAGGCCTAACCAAAGGCACCAGACCAGCCAAAGTCTATTGCCCAAGACTTTCTCTCCCTGCTTTGTCCAGGTACTGTCCACATTTGCTTCTGTGATTTCCCTTTTACTAGGAGCTCTGGTAGCATAGTGGTTACGAATCGGACTCCAAAATGCAAGGTCAGAAGTTCAAAACTACCAGCTGTTCTGCAGGGGAAAGATGCAGCTTTCTGCTCCTATAAAGATTTAGAGCCTCAGAAACCCTGTACAGGGTCACCATGAGTTGGAACTGACTCCACAGCACATAACCACCACAACCACCACATATTTCTATAATGACCTGTCTAAAGACAGACAGTCCTAGAAATACAGAGTAGGAGAGTTCTCATAGAAACAGCACATAAAAGGAAATGAGGACAGCATATGTGAACAGATGAAGACATTAAAATACGATGTAATCATAAAGAATGTTTTAGCTGGGAGTGACAGCGACGCAAGATGGCAGCCACCACAGGCTCGGGAGTAAAAGTCCCTCGCAATTTTCGACTGTTGCAAGAATTCGAAGAAGGCCAAAAAGGAGTAGGAGATGGCACAGTTAACTGGGGGTCTAGAAGATGACGAAGACATGACACTTACAAGATAGATAGGGATGATAATTGGGCCTCCAAGATTTCAGTTTATATATTTGAACTTCCTCTGATGCTGTTTAATCCCTCTAAATTACAATTTATGAAAACCGGATATACAGCCTTAAAATAGAATGTGGACCTAAATACCCGGAAGCACCCCCCATTGTAAGATTTGTAACAAAAATTAATATGAATGGAGTGAATAGTTCTAATGGCGTGGTGGACCCAACAGCCGTATCAGTGCTAGCAAAATGGCAGAATTCATATAGCATCAAAGTTGTCCTGCAAGAGCTTCGGCGCCTAATGATGTCTAAAGAAAATATGAAACTCCCTCAACCACCTGAAGGACAGTGTTACAGCAATTAATCAAAAGAAAAACCTCAGGCCCTTCCCTCTCCCCACCCTCATTCGATTTAAGCAGTCTTCATTTTTCCACAGTAGTAAATTTTCTAGATACATCATGTAGACCTCAAAGTACTGGAAAGGAAGCTCCCATTCAAGGGCAAGTTATCTTAAGATACTGTAAATGATACTAATTTTGTGTTCATTTGAAATACATAAGTTGTGCTATAACAAATCATCCTGTCCGGTGTAACCACTGTCAACGTAGTTGACCTCCTGGGATCAAGAAAGTATATTTAAATTGATTCCCATCATAACTGGTGGGGCACATCTAACTCAACTGTGAAAAGACACATCACACAATCACCTTGCTGCTGATTACACGGCCTGGGGTCTCTGCTTTCTCCCCTTGCCCCACCCCCTGCCCTCTGCCCCTTTCTCTGCAATAGCCCTCCAGCTTGGGGTGGTTTCTTAGAATAGATGTGAAGGTTTTGGGTTGCAGCCTATGGAACTACTGCTTAAGTCTTAAATGATGCCCCCCACTCCAAGCCATCCCTCCCCACTCTCCTCTACTCCCACCTTGGCCGAAGCCTAGATTGTAACCCTCTCACATCTCCTCTCCTCTCCTCTCCTCTGAAATTGGCCTTTGGTGAGGAATCCAGGGCTTTCTCCCCTATCTTCTCTCTCCCCACCTAACTGAGGGGTGCTGCTTCTCCCTTCCTCTTCCCAGAGCCCTTCCCTGCACCCCACCACCCCACACTCCCCATGACACTTCCTTGCTTTGGCCAGAAGCCATCAGGTAAGGTTGGAATGAGTCTCTGATCTCCCTCGTTTCATTCTGTAACCACATTGATTTACTCTCCACCAGTCTGGCACATGAACATGGGGTCCTCAGCCCTGCCACCACCCTCTGCTGTCGTCATTGGCTGATTTGCTGTTTCAGCTCAGGTTTTGATGTGGTGGCAAAAACAGTCATCAGGGTCACTCAGACCTGCCAGCTCTCAAAGTCCTTGGTGGTTAAACTCGGAGAAAGGCCACACGAAGACACTTGTAAGCACACATGATCCCTCTGAATGTTTTCTTTTCCTGCCATGGCTTTGCTTTTAAAAATGGAAGAAGTTTTAAACAAGCAGGGCTCTCATTTGGTCATCCTTGCAATCCATTTGGGTCTAGTTTGGAGTCTGAAAACTGGAACATAAAGAACCTTGAATTCGGTGTGTACTTAGTTTTGGTTCTGCTGCTTCCCACGATCCTCAGCAGGAAGTCAGAAAGAACTCAGTGTGCTCAGCAGATCCCCGAAATTGGCGGGCTTGACCTCCTGGCAAATTGCTGCGTTGTTCCACTTTTGTGTTCGGGACCACTAAATGCTGACATGTGGATGCATACCGAAAATAAAGCAACTCATTGTGTTCTACAGGTTGTTTTTTTATTATTATTTAGTATTTGTAAAAGCACCTTTTGAGGCAGCAACTATCAAGTCTGGAAAGCAATTGATGTTTCCATTAATCTTTTTCTGAGGAACACCGTAGTTCTAGGATTTAACATCCTGTAAGTAAAGCTTAACATAATAGTATTCCATAAGCAGCCTTTTTATTGTCAAACCATTGCCTGATTTTAATATAATAAAAAAAAGTGTACATTAATATTTAAGAGGCTCTGCTCTTCTTGTCTTGGCAAGTTAATACAGGAACAGATGGAATGTTCTAGAAGTTCTGTGATACAATTGTCCTAAAGCAAGGGTCGATAATTTTTTACTATAAAGTTTGCCTAAATTGGCAAATATCTAGGCCTTGTGGGCCAAAAGGCAAAGTTAAAGAAGCTATTATGTAAGTTCGTATGTAATGGGAAGAAAAATGTCCGCCAGTTTTTAATGGAATTCGAAATACAGTGATTGAGTAAAATTGCTTTGTAATGTTAAAAAAAAAAAAGACTGTTTTAACTGATCTCATAGGGTGTTGGGAGATAAGATAGCCCTGAAAGTTGCCCCAAGGGAGCTGAGCTCTCTTATTCTGGATCACCAGTCATTGTATGTGGGCTTCCCCCAAAGAAGGGACATAGGCTTGGTCGAGGCAGCTCCCAATGAGGGATTCAGCTATGAGCCATCAGGAACCAACTTGAATGATCACCTCACTACTAAACAACCACAGCATCCACTACACTCCACCCCTTACTCTGCTGGGATCCACTTACTTTGTATAATAAATGTATTCCATCTGAGAAGAGCTCCTCCAGGTAAATTTATTTTCCTAGAGAAACTTACAAGAGGAAAGATAGGAGAACAAACCACAGCTACCATTGCCATATGTCATCCTGAGGGCACAAATTATACCCATTGTTTTCTTCCTATAATACCTATTCTAGATCCCTTTCTGTATTGTAAAGTCTAAAATTGCGTGTGCGCCCTTGATGTCTTTGAGCTTCACATACCTCCAAATGCTCTCAAAAGATATGCTCTCCACCAGCAAAGAAAGTTCTCACCTGACCAGCCTCTCTATCAGCCAGACCAACTGCATTTTGCCCAGTCTTCAATTTTATGGGTTTCACTTCCCTGCCAGCTTTCAGAATTCACACAAGACAAGAAAATCACATTAACCAGGGTACACCATCCTCATGCTACTACAAAGCTTGTGTCCCACAGAGCTCTGGTTTACTTCACTGCTGAGTGCAACACCCATGTGGGTCTGCATGGTGTTTTGTATACTTCCCTAGGCTGTGAGTATGTGCTGTCAGTATCATGTGCATAGTGTCAGATGTTGTGTGTTGGATTATCTTGTAGTATTTAAAGCAGGATATTTATTATTTAGTATTTATGAGGTAAATAGGAGATCAGGACACTACGTTGTGACACTGCAAGGGATATAACAAGCCTGAGACAAGATAAAAATGTAACTCTTGTCCACTCATGTGAATGCAAACTGCTTCTCACCCTCCTTCCAGAAAAAAAATGAAAATAGCACATTGATCAGATCAATGACTGCCTACCATCAATATATGATCGTTGACCTTCTCTAGCAGAGACACCACACAGAAGCTATAGTTGGGTCCATCACTGGTTAAGTTTGCATTTTTCTGCTGTTATCCTTCAAGATCTTGTTTTTGTGGAACAGATTGGTGAATTAATAGGGATATGATGGGAGCCATCCTCGCATCCTTAAGATTTTTATGGTGGCTATCATGCCCACTCCCCGCAAATCCTGATGTGGTGTCACTGGATAAGCGCTCAATGTCAAGGTTGGCTTGAACCACTAGATTGGGTGTCCAAACTCTCCATCTGCTCCTTGTAAACTCTATACAGGGTTTCTATGAGTTGAAACTGACTTGATGGCACTTAACAACAACAATAATGTCCTCCCCCCTCCCCAGCATATGGTACTTTTTAAAACTCATTATCTTGACCAAAAAAGAATGAACACATTTGGATTCTGATGTTGCTGAAGAATATTGAAGATGCTATTCCTTGTGAGAAGTACAGCCAGAAAGCTCCTTAGAAGTGAAGATGGCAAGACTTTGTCTCACTTATCTTGAACA
>NW_006408691.1:4726634-4748073 GCF_000296735.1 Chrysochloris asiatica | reverse complement strand
ACTCCATTGGTAGTGTAGAGAGTAAGCAAAAAAGAGAAAGATTCTCAATGAGACAGATTGACACAGTGGCTTCAAGATTGTGCTTGGACATGCCTGTTATGGTGAGAATGGCACAAGACCAGGCAATGTTCCATTCTGCTGTACATGGGTTCACTATGAGTCAGAGTCAGCTCCATATTATCAAACAACAACATCTTGATCAGAGGTAGGAGAACCTTTTGAAGACTTCTCCCATGCCTTCTTCACTATATATAATAGCTCTTACCTCACAGGCCATAGAACAAATTAAGCAATCAGCCTAACCAAGTACATCTATTCCAATTATATGCTTGAGGACCCAGAAAATGATGACTAACTGAGACCATGGACCAATTGTGGGAGTATCATTGAACAGTGTTCTTAAGAATTACTCCTTGGAGGGAATGAAGGAAATATAATCTTGCTATGAAGTTACATTAGCTAACCTCCAACCCTTTCTTAGTGAAAGTACTTTTAGCTACTTTAATAATATGGTCAAATAACAGTCAAGCCTTGCTGGTTTGTGAAGCATTCCATCCACTTAAGTCACTTTACACATCTCTACCAAAAACCAGGATATAATGCTGAGATAGCTGACCTCAAAAATAGCAACCTCATTTCCATTATTTCCAAGTCTCAGAGGTCACCTTTAATGGAACCTCACAGTAGTCCATGTGTGCTTTTAGCAGAAGAGAGGAGAAAGAAGGACATTCCAGAAGAGAAAATTCCATCAATAAATTCAGGTTGACTGGTGCTGAGCAATATGTTTGGGGCCAAGACCAACCTCTTTTCCCATGACTGTCAGATCAAATCCCAGACCTTCTTCAAAATTCTCCTTGTAGTCCATCTGTTTGTTCTCTCATGCTCCCCAGCTGCAGTGGCTACCTCAGCCAAATCCAAATCAGAGCTATTAACTGGATAATTGCTCTAATAAGAGAACCGAGTGAATCACCAAGACCATTATCACCCTGGAAAATTAAATGGCTCAGCTGCCTGACTATGTCTCTTTGTGGCTGTGATCTCCTTGGGTTTTCTTGGGGAAAGTTGATTCTCCAATTCTAGAAGAAACATAAAAAGACAATGGTGGGTTTACAAATTTGGAGGATGGTGATAGTCAAGGCAGCACTGTAAGGCTTTTGGGGTGTACCCTTTGGTTGTTTGATGATGTGTGCAAGAGATTGTAATCAAATCACTGCAATGAAATGAAATAAGATAAGACGAATGTAAGGCTAATGTTATCCCATGTATACTATCACATAATTCACAATAAAAACTTAAAAAAAAAAGGACAGCACTAGATAATAATCCACAGTGTACAAGTTATGAATACAAATTTTAGCATCAGACAGCCTAGGATAGAATCCTGATCCATTACTTAACAGTGATGAAGATAATACCAAGTTATTAATCTTTCTATAAAATAATACTATTTACCTAATTACAATGGGGTCCTGGTGCGGCATTGTAAGATAATAACTTGACTGCTCTCTTCTGTTCAAATGACTGCCTCTTGGACTATGTACAGGTTCCTCATGAGCACAATTAAGTGGTCTGGAATACCCATTCTTCGCAATATTGTTCATAGCTTGTCATAATCCACACAATCAGAAGAAGCCTTTTCATAGTCAATAAAGCATAGGTGAATATCTTTCTGGTATCCCATGTTTCAGCCAAGATCCATCTGAAGTCAACAATGATATCCCTTGTCCCACATCCTCATCTGAATTGGCTTGAACCTCTAACAGTTCCCTATCAATGCAGTGTTGCAACCATTTAAAATATTAAGCAAGATTTTACTTGCTTGTGATACTAATGATACTGTCCAAAGGTTTCCACATTCCATTGGGCCACCTTTCTTTGGAATGGGCACAAAAATGAATCTCTTTCAATAAGGTGGATAGGTAGCTGGCTTCCAAGTTTCTTGGTATGGATAAGTGAATACCTCCAGTGCTGCATTAGATTGTGGAAAGACTTCAATTTGTATTCCATCAATTCCCAGATACCACCATTTGCCCACCAGTTTGTCATACTATGGTGGCTTGCATGTTCTGTGATGCTAGAAGCTATACTACCAGTATTTTAAATACCAGCATGTTAAATGTCCCTGGTGGACAGCTTTCAGCTGACCTTCCAGATTAAGACAGAGTAGGAAGAAGGAGAGGTAAACTACTTCTGAATGGTTGTTGTTGTTGTTAAGTACCGTGGAGTTGGTTCCAACTCATAGTGACCCTGCACAGGGTTCCCAAGGCTGCATATCTTTACAGGAGCAGAAAGCCCCATCTTTCTCCAGTGGAACAGCTGGTAGTTTCAAACTGCCCACCTTGAGGTTACCAGCCTGATTCAATCTGAATGTTTAGCCACTGGAACCCTTAATAATAACAACAGTGTAACAGTGTCAGATAGCACCAGAATAATAATTTTAAAATTTTTTTATATTTATCTTGAAGTACAGTGCTGTCTATGATAGGATAATATCCATACATGTGGTGCTGTGGGTTAATGCGCTAGATTGCAAAGTTAGTTTGAAATGCAAGGTTGGAGGTTCAAGTTCACCAGCTGCTCCTTGGAAACCCTATACAGGGTCGTTATGGGTCAGAACCAACTTGATCATACTTAACAACAACAAAGAAGACCAGTTAATACCATTATTATTCAAATTTTGCCTGTGATGATAAAATTGAGGAATTCCACCAATTTATTCAGTCTGAAATTTATCTAACATGTATTGATAATTGCTCATTATTGGAATACAAAGACTGGAAACAAAGAGGAAGAGTTCGTAGTTGGAAAATATGGTCTTGGTGATAGACACGATGCTGGATATTGAATGATAGAATTTTGCAAGATCAATGACTTCTTAATTGCAAACACCTTTTTTAAACAACATAAAAGACCTCATCAGATGGAATACACAGAAATCAAATAGACTGTATCTATGGTAAAAGATGATAGAAAAACTCCACATCATCAGCCAAAACAAGGATGGGGCAGACCGGAGGACAGACTATCAATTGTTCGTATGCAAGTTCATACTGAAGCTTAAGACAAGTAAAATAATGCCATGAAAACCAAAATATGACCTTGAACACATCCCACCTGAATTTAGAGATCATCTCAAGAATAGATTTGATGCATTAGACACTAATGTCTGAAGAACAGAAGAGTTGTTGGATAGCATCAAAAATATCATACAGGAAAAAGAATATCATTAAGAAGACAAGAAAGAAGGAAAAACCCATAATGGATGTCAAAAGAGAATCTGAAGCTTGCTCTCCAGAATAGCGATGCTTAAGAAAATGGAAGAAATGAAGAGGGAAAAGAGTTGAACAGATAATGTCAAAGGATATTTTGAGAAGATAAAATTGAGTCTTACAATGAAATGTGCATAGACCTGGAGTTATAAAATCAAAAGAGAAGAACATGATCAGCATTTCTCAAGTTGAAAGAACTGAGGAAAAACTTCAGGACTCAATTTTCAGTATTGAAGGATTCTATGGGCACAGTACTGAATGATGAGAAAGCATCAAAAGAAGATGTACAGGATACAGAGAATCATTGTACCAAAAAGAAATGGTCAATGTTCAACCATTTCAAGAGGTACCATATGATTGATCAAGAACCAATGTTATTGATGGAAAAAGTTGGAAACAATTCCTTGCTAAAAACCCAAGTCATTAAGTAAAAAGTGAAAAGGTGCTGCTCTATACTAGATGGAACAAACAGGTCAGGAGTCAAAGCTAATTTAGATCCTCCCTAAAGAGCTTTAAAACAAGTCTTCAAAGGATCAAACTTTTCATCAAGTACCTTAAAATTCTGCCTGACAGACTTGCAGAATGTGCCCTTTGGTGATTTAAATTATTATATATTCCTGAGTCTTTAAAACAAAAGAAAAGAGCTAAAATGAATAGAGTGAAATACTGTTAATTGATGGAGGTGATTATAACCACTCTAATGTAACAAAGTACATGGTTTGTTGAATGTAAAAGTGATGATCTGCCCTGTAAACTTTCACTCAATTCATAATAAAAACTTGAAAAAAAAAAAAAATGCTCTGCCTGAGCACAGTTCAACACTGTTTCCTAGAAATGTAATAAAGTACAGCATTCAATGATCCAGAATCCAGTAATGGATCCCAAATTCTTCATCAGGACAAGAGGCAAGAAGATGTGCTGTTGTGTTGTCAGGTGTCACTGAGTTGACTCCAACTCATAGCAACCATATGCAAACAGAATGAAACCCTACCTGCTTCTCCGCCAGCCTCAAAATTGTTATGATTGAGCCCATGTTGATGCCATTGTGTCAATCCATCACATTGGGGTCATCCTCTTTCCCCCTGACCCTCCACTTTATCAAGCATGATGTCCCTCTCCATGGGTTTATCCCTCCTAACAACATGCCCAAAGAACTTGAGTTGAAATCTCACTATCCTCTCTTCTAAGTAGCACTCTGGCTGTACTTCTTTCCAAATAGATTTGTTTGTTCTTCTGGCAATGTCTTCGATATTCTTCACCAACACCACAATTTGAATGCATTCATTCTTCTGTCTTCCTTTTTAATAGTCCAGCTTTAATACGTTGTCATTAGATGCCATTGAATTGGCTCCAATTCATAACCCTATATACAACAGAATGAAACAGTCAGTCCAGTCCTGCACCATCCTCACGATTGTTATGTTTGAACTCATTTTTGTAGCCATTGTGTCAATCCATCTCATTGAGGGTCTTCCTCTTTTTCAATAACTCTCTATTTACAAAGCATGTCCTTCTATAGGGATTGGTCCCTCCTGTTAACATGTTCAGATAAAGCCTGAACCAAAATCAGTCATTAGAAGCATTTTTTTATTTTTTATTGAGATGATGAAATTATAGTTAAGTACTTCCTGGTGTGGTGCTGTGGGCTAATATGTCAGACTGCAAAGTTGTTTGAACTGCAAGGTCAGTGGTTCAAGCTCACCAACTGCTCCATGGAAACGCTATATAGGGTCACTATGGGTCAGAATTGACTTGACAGCACTTAACAACAACAACAACAACTTCAAAACAGCTATTTTTATATATTGAAGCTTTTAAAGGAAGACATGAACATAATGAGAAGATAGTAAGAAGATAAAAAACCAAAAAGGAAAAGCTAGAATGAAATATTTAGTTTATGGAATTTAAAATTCACTGAATAATGTTAGGAGCAGAGGTGTTGTTGTTAAGTGTCTTCTCGTCAGTTCTGACTCACAGCAACCCTGTATAGGGTTTCCAAGGAGGCTCTGGTAGGTTTTAACAGCCAGATTTATAATTAACAGTCTAGTTCTTATGTTGTTGTTGTTGTTGTGTACTGTCGAGTCAGTTTTGACTCATAACAACCCTGTATAGGGTTTCCAAGGAACAGCTAGTGAGCTTGAACCACTGAACTTGCAGTTCAAACAGACCTTGAGGTTGAGTGCTTATCCTCTGGCACCACACCAGGACTCTCCAGTTCTTATAAACACTGTTTTTGGTTTTTTTTTGTTTTGTTTTGTTAAAAAAAGAAGAAGAAAAAAAAAGTGAACTTGAAGACTAAACCATCCAAACCAAATTGCAAAGAAAAAGGAGAAGGAAGAAGAGGAAAAGGAGAAGGGAGAGAAGGAGAAAAACTGATCAAATGAGCAGAGTATCACTAACTTATGGGATAGTATAACTAACAACAAAAAGCCACCACACATAAACAAAGCTATTCTATGAGCCAATAGCAAATTTTAAATGACACTAAAAATGCCTAACTGATGCAAAAGAAGCAGGTTATGAGAAAAAAAAAAAAGGAGTAAAGGCCAGGATGAAGAAAGAAGAAACCGTGAGACGATAAGATGATAGACTTAGATCCAGATGGGCAATCAACACATGAAAACATACTCAATATTATTAGTTACTTTGAACACAAATTGTCTAGAAATTCTAATGAAAAAGTAAACATTGTCAGACTGAATAATAAAACATGCCCAAATTATATACTGTCTACAATAAAACTATTTTAAACATAGGAACACAGATGGGATGAGCGAAGAATTAAAAAATATGTATATTCAAACACAAAGCATAAGAAAGCTGGAGTGAAATATTAATATAAAAAACACAGACTTTAAAGCTATTTGCATAATTATTATGGATAAAGGATTGCATTTTTAAAATTTAAAAGTGTCATTCATCATAAGTTACAGCAGTACTGCATATGTTCTTTCAAAATGTATGAACTAAACACTGAAAGAACAGAGCTTCAAAATAAATGAAGCAAACATTTACAGAACTAAAAAGAAAGGCATTGATAGGTGAAGATTTCAGCATTCTCTCAGTTATTGATTGACTAAGTGGACAGAGAATTAGTAAGGATATGGAAGACTTGAACAACCAAGCAATAGGACCTAATTTACATTTGGAGGATAGGAGTTAGAGTTAAGACTATGGCTAGGCATTGGGTAGGCCTAGGACTGCATTTAGTATTAAGCTTATGATTAGGACTAGAGTTAGGGTAAGGGTTAGGCTAGGGCTAGAAGCAAGGCTTGGTCTAGTTGTAGGATTACAGTTAGGTTTGTTATTATTTACTTATTTTATCTTTTCTTGGCATCTACTTCTGCAATTACATTATACCCTTTTTTTACTTTATGTTTTCCTGGTGTCATTCTTGCAAAGTGGTATCTCTGGTTCCCTATTTTCAGTCTTGTGAGGTTGACTTACTTTGAATACTTCTATATTTGGGTTGATATCACTAGTCTGTCAGTTTGTTGTACTGTGGTGGCTTGTGAGCCATGCCATTGGTATATTAAATATCAGCAGAATCACCTATGGTGGACAGCTTTCAGTTGAGTTTATAGTCTAAGACAGATTAGGAAGAAGAAGAGTAAGATTACTTCTGAAGTTTAGCCACAGAATACCTTATGAATGTCAGTGAAACACTGTTAGATAGTGCAAGAATATTGAATATGAAAATATGATGAATAACATCACAATATTGTAATGCATATGAGGCCGTCAGGTTAGAAGGCACTCAAAATATGACTGGGAAAGAGCTGCCTCCTCAAAGTAGAGTTGGCCACGATAATGTGAATGGAGTAGAGCTCTCAGGACTTTCATTTGCTGATGAGACATACCTGGAAGAAGAAGCTGCAAACATCCATTAATAATCAGAACACAGAATGTATGAAGTATGAATCTAATTAAATGGGAAGTTGTCAAAAATGAAATAGAATACATAAAGATTGGCAACCTAGGCATTAGTGAACTGAAATGGACTGATACTGGCCATTTTGTATCTGACAATCATATAGGTTACTATGCTAGGAATGATAAAGAGGAATGGCATCACACCCTCATCAAAAAGAACATTTCAAGATGTATCTTATAGTATAAAGCTGTCTGTGATAGGATAATATTCATATGCCTACAAGGAATACTTCCTGGTGTAGCATGGTAGGCTCAACACTGGACTGTAACCACAAGGTCAGAAGTTCAAACCCACCAGATGGTCCTTAGAAATGCTATAAAGGGTCACTATGAGTTTGAACTGACTCTAAGGCATTTAACAGCAACAACATCAAACAAGGAAGATTAGTTAATATTCATATTTACACATCAACCATTAAAGCCAGTGATGATGAACTTGAATAAGTCAGACTGCTAACCTCAAGGTCAGCAGTCCAAAATCACCAGCTGTTCCATGGGAGAAAGATGAGGCTTTTAGCTCCCTTAAGTATTTGCAGCCTTGGAAACCCTATGCAGGGTCGCTATGAGTTGAAAACAACTCCATGGCACATAACCACCAACAACAACAATAACAACTTCTTCAGTCTGATAGTGACCAAACATGTGATTGTTGTTGTTGTTGTTAAGTGCCATCGAGTCGGTTCCGACCCATAGCGACCCTGTACAGGGTTTCCGAGGGTGTAAATCTTTACGGGAGTAGAAAGCCTCATCTTTCTCCCATGTGATTAAGATGTATTAATAATTGGTGGTGATTGGAATGCAAAAGTTGGAAACAAAAAGAAAGGATTAGTTGTAGAAAAATACAGCCTTGGTTACAGAAACAATGCTAAGATTGCATGATAGAATTTTGCAAGATCAATGACTTCTTCATTGCAAATACCTTTCTTAAACAACAGAAAAGATGACTGTACACATGGACTTCACCATATGGAATACACAAAGATCAAATAGACTACATCTGTGGGAAGAGACAATGGAAAAGTTCCATGTGATAAGCCAAAACAAGGCCAGGGACACTTGTGGAACAAACCATCAATTGCTCATATGCAAGTTCAGGTTGAGACTGAAGAAAATAAAAACAACTCCACAAAGGTAAAAATTCAACCTTGAATATATCCTATCTGAATTAAGAGATCATCTCAAGAACAGATTGATTCATTAGACACTAATGACCAAAGACCAGAAGAGTTGTGGAATTACATCAAAAACATCATACAGGAGACAAGAAAGAAGACAAACACCAAAATGGATGTCAGAAGAAACTTTGAAACGTGATCTCCAAAGTAAAGATGCAAATGGAGGAAATAAGCTAGTAAAAGAGCTGCTTGAGAAGACAAAGTCCAATACTATAATGAAATGTGCAAAGATCTGGAGCTAGAAAATCAAAAGGGAAAAACATGCTCAGCATTTCTTAACTGAAAGAACTGAATAAAACATTCAAGCTTTGGTTGAAGTAGTAAAGGATTCAATGGGTAAAATATTGACTGCAATAGGCATCTAAAGAAGATGAAAAGAATACACAGAATCACTGTACCAAAAAGAAGTGGTTGATATTCAATCATTTCAAGAGGCAGCATATGATCGAGAGCCAATGGTACTAAAGGAAAAAGTCCAAGGTGCACTGAAGGCATTAGGAAAGAACAAAGCTCCAGGAATTGATGGAATACAAACTGAAATATTTCAACCAACTGAGGCAGCACTGGAAGGATTCATTCATCTATGCCAAGAAATTTGAAAGACAGCTACCAGGCCAACCAATTATAAGAGATTCATATTTGTGCCATTCCAAAGAGATGTGACCCAATGGAATATGGAAATCATCAGACATCATCATTAATATCACAACCAAGTAAAATTTTGCTAAAGATACTTCAAAAACAACTGGAACAGATCATCAACAGAGAATTGCCATAGGTTCAAATCAGACTCAAGCAAAGATGTGGAATGTGGAATATCATCAGGTGGATCTTGACTGAAAGCAAAGAATACTAGACAGATGTTTATCTATTGGTTATGCAAAGCTTTCGATTGTGTGGATCATGGCAAGCTATGAGCAACACTGTGAAGAATGGGTTTTCCAGAACACTTCATTGTACTCAAGAGGAACCTCTACATAGATCAAGAGGTACAATAAGAACACAATAAGAAGACACTGAATTGTTTAAAATCAGGAAAGTTGTGCACCAGAGTTGTATTCTTTCACCATACTTATTCAATCTGTATGCAGAGCAAATAATCCAAGAAACTTGATTATATGAAGAAGAACCTAGATTCAGGATTGGAGGAAGACTCATTAACAACCTGTGATATGCAGATGATATAACTTTTCTTGCCAAAAGCCAAGAGGACTTAAAATACTTACTGAGGAAGATCAAAGCTCTCAGTCTTCAAAAAAACTTGCACCTCGGTATAACTAAAACAAAAATCCTTGCCACTGGACCAATAAATAACATCATTATAAATGGAGGAAAAAATGAAGTTGTCAAATACTTCATTTTGCTTCGCTTCACTATCAACACTCATGGAAACAACAGTCAAAAAATCAAAGGACCTATTCCATCAGACAAATCTGTTGTACATGACCTCTTTAAAGTGTTCAAGAGCAAAGATGTCAGTTTAAGGACTAAGGTGAGCCTGACCCAAGCCATGGTGTTTTCAATAGCTTCATATGCATATGAAAGTTGGACAATAATTAAGGACGCCAATGGAAGAATTGAAGTATTTGAGTAATGGTATTGGAGAAGAATATTAAAAGTACCATGGACAGCAAGAAGAACAAACAAATTTGTGTTGGACGAAGTACAGCTAGAGTGGTCCTTAGAAGCCAGGATTGCAGGACATCATCTCTTATATTCAGACATATTATCAGAAGGGACCAGTCCCTAGAGAAGGGTACCATGCTTGGTAAAGTAGAGGGAAAAAGAGTGTGACTCCGCCTTATACAAAAACCAACTCAACAGGGATTAAGGACCTAAATGTGAATCCCAGAATTATGAAGGTCATCAATGAAAAATTCAGGACAAATGTGAAGGCACTAATGATGGGAATACATGGACTAGAAAACATTTTGAAAACCACACAAACAAAAATAGATAAAATAGATGAGTGGGACATACTAAAAATTAAAAACTTATGTACATCAAAAGACTTCACCAGAAGAGTAAAAAGGGAACCCACAGAATGGGAAAAAATCTTTTGCAATGACATATCAGACAGGGGACTCATTTCCAGAATATACAAGAAACTGCAACACCTCTACAAGAAAAAGACAAATAACCCAATTAAAAAGTGGGCACAGGATATGAACAGACACTTCACTAAGGAAGAGATCAGAGCAGTCTTGTTGTTGTTAAGTGCCATTGTTGTTGTTGTTAAGTGCCGTCAAGTCGGTTCCGACCCATAGCGACCCTGTACAGGGTTTCTGAGGGTGTAAATCCTTACGGGAGTAGCGGCTGGTAGTTTCGAACCGCTGACCTTAAGGTTCGCAGCCCGATTCGTAACCACTACGCTACGAGAGCAAATCTGCTGCAAAGGAACTTTTTAAAGTGTTGAGGAGCAGAGATGTCAGCTTGAGGACTAAGGTGCCCCTGACCCAAGACATGGTATTTTCAATAACCTCATATGGATGCAAAAGCTGAACAGTGAATAAGCTGAACAGTGAATAAGGAAGACCATAGAAGAATTGATGCCTTTGAGTTGTGGTGTTGGAGGAGAATACTAAAAGTGCCATGGACTGCCAAAAAAACCAATAGATCTATTTTGGAAGAAGTGCAACCAGAGTGCTCCTTGGAGGCCAGGATGGCTAAGCTTCGTCTCTCATACTTTGGACATATTGTCAGGAGAGAACAGTCACTGGAGAAGGATGTCATGCTGGGTAAGGTGGAGGGTTGGAGAAAAAGAGGAAGACCCCAACGAGATGGGTCAGCCAGGTTGGTCTAAGATTGGACATTGTTTCGTTCTGCTGTGCATGGGGTCTCTATGAGTCAGTTCCAACTCGATAGCACCTTACAACAACAAGAGCCTTTACAGTTTTTGCTGAGAAATCAGATCTTAGTCTTATTCGTTTCCTTTTGTAGGCAATTTTTCATTTTCCCAAGCTGTGCTCAAGGTTCTTTCCATGTGTGATTTTGAAATTTTTGAGTATAATATGTATAGATAAGGTGGAGGCTCAGAGAAGAGGAAGACCCCCAGTGAGATGGATTGGCAAAGCAGAAGCATCAATGGGCATGGGAACAATAGTGAGGCTGGCCCAGGATTGGGCAGTGTTTCGTTCTGCTGTGCATAAGGTCGCTATGAGTCGGTTCCAACTCGATGTCACCTAACAACAACAACAAGGTAGTTTTTTGTGTGATCTATCTTGTTTGGAGTTCTTGAATGCCTATCTTCTTTTTCATGATGTTCAAGGAGTTTTCTTTCAACCACTCTGACAATTTTCACACGTAACTTTTTTCTTTCTGTTTGGAATTCCAATCACATTTAAATTATTCCTCTTACTAGTGTCCCACACAAATCTTACACTTTCTTTGGATTTGTCGTTGTTGTTGTTTTCTGATTGTTCTTCTAGCAGATGAATACTGAGATTTATCTTCAAGCTCACTAATTAGCCTTCTATTGATTTAATTCTACTTGTTTGCTTTTTCACTGTATTGTCTATTTCTGAAGTCTTCGTCTTATTCTCTGGTTTTCTAATTGCTGTTTTTGTATGCTTCCCAGTTTTTCATTTATTTTGCCAGTTTGTTCTTGTAGTGTTTTTGTTAATTCTTTAAATGTTTTGTTTGTGTTCTATTTGATTAAGGTGCCTTAATATCATTCTTTCAAATTCCTTATCAAGCATGTCTGATGCCATTTCTAATATTATATTTTCTGGATTTGAATATGGTCTATTGTTAAAGGCACCTTGTCTTTCTATTCATGCAAGCTGAAATTATGTTTTCTCAGAGACAATGTGGTATCATTGTATTTATATTTAATTGTGTTGTTGTTGCTATATTTAATTGATTACATGGGGTTATGTTCTCAGGCACTCCCCACTGGTCTCTGGTAGATGTGATAATGACTGAAAATGTGGATATAGTTCTCTTTTGCCTCCAAACCTGGGGTTGGTATGCCAGATGCCCGAACCCAGGTAAAGCAAAGGCTGCACAGGTAAGGGTGTCACTGGCCACTGGGGTGGAAAGCATGGGGAATGGCCATACCCCCAGCTATCAGGAATGAACAGATAACAAGAGATACATGTATCACTTGCCACCAACCTCCTGCCGTATCCTGTACCTCCAGGCCACTAAACAACAGCCAACCCCAAAAGTTCAAGATAGCCACACCACTCCAGGCCAACAGATCCATTCTGTTTTCTTCTCTCTCATTGTTCCTGTTCATCTTCCTCTTCCAGTCAAACCACCTCTCTCTCCTATCCTCTGTAACTCAGGGCTCTAGGATCACCATCTGTATCTGTTTCATTTGGTCCCCAATGCCTTTGTTGCAGAGTCTGCTCAGTGTGTCTGCCTTCTCTGTCATCTTGCCCCAGACATCTGACCTAATTTACATTTATGGAACACTCTACCCAACAAGAAAAACAATACAATTCTTCTAAAATGAACAAGGAAAGTTCATAAAACAGATCAATCATGTGCTGAGTCATCATACAAGTCTCAATTCATTTAAAGGGAATTAAATCATTCAGAGCATATTCTTCAAACACAATGAAACACAATTAGAAATTAACAGGAAGATACCTAGAATTTTTTCACAAATGAAAATTACACAACTCCCTTCTAAATAACTTATGGAAAAGACAATAAAAAAAGTAAATTAGAAAATATTTTTAACTAAATGGAAGTGAAAACAGCATCTCAAAATCTGTGGGATAATGTAAAGCAGACATTAAATGAAAATGTATAGGTTTAAATAGTTGTGCTTAAAAGAATAACTATCTGTAGTCCTCTATCATAATTTACTAAGAGGGGAAATTTTAATATAAGATCAGAAATCAATTTAAATAGAAAATGAGCAAATAAAAGTTTGAAAAGTAACATGAACAAAAACTGGTTTTCTGTAATAGTCAATAAGATGTGTAAAATGTCTATCTAGACTACTGAAGAAAAAAGAGAGAAGATATAAATAATCAACATCAGAAATGAATAGAGAACATACAGATCCTGCACACATTTGAATAAATAAGGAAATATTGTGAACATTTATTTCCAGAAAGTTTGAAAACTTAAATGAGATGGACAAATTCCCTGAAAGACACAAATTATTAAAACCTACTAAAGAGCAATTGAAAAAATATGAATGAATAGCATATGTTGAATTTGTAAATAAAAGCATTCCTTCATATAAATTTTCAAGTCCAGATGGTTTCATTGGTTAGTTCTGTGAAACTTTAAGAAATGAATTAATTAACACCAATCATACAAAAACTGTTTCAGAAAACACAGGAGGATGGAATGATAAAGGCATCATTACCCTGATAGCAAAACCAGGAAAGACACCTACAGACCATCAAAGAAACCTACAGACCATCACCCTTCAAAAGCATAGTGTCTTAGTTTCTCAGTGCTGCTATAACAGAAATACCACAAGTGGTTGGCTTGAATGGACAGTTTTGTTTTTATTTTTTTCTGGAAGTTCAGGGGCTAGAAGTATGAATTCAGGATTTAGGAGATGATGTTTTCTGTCCACTCTGGAGGTAAATCCTTGTCTCAGCTTGCAGATCTCCACATGGCATCTATCTTTCCTCCAGTCTTCCTTGCTTCTTTGTGCCTAATCTGTCCTTTTTATATCTCAAAATAAATAGGTTTAAGACAACCTATATTGATAGAACCTCATTAACATAGCAAAGAAAAATTTATTCCCCAATGGTATTATGTCGGCAGGTATAAGGGTTAGGATTCCAACATATATTTTAGAGGTTGTTGTAGTTATGTATTGTAGAGTCGTAACCGACTCATAGCGACCCTGTACAGGGTTTCCGAGGCTGTAAATCTTTACAAGAGCAGAAAGCCTCATTTTCCTCCCGCGGAACAGATGGTAGTTTCGAACTGCTGACCTTGCGGTTCGCAGCCTAATTCGTGACCACTACGCTACCAGAGCTCCTTCAACATATATTTTAGGGAGACACAATACAATCTATACACAGAGATACAAAATAAAAACAAAAAGCAAATAGTAATAAATTGAGTCCAGTTACACATAAAGTGGATGGATATACACCATGATCACAGCAAAGCAAGATTGGTTCAACATCCAAAAGTCAGTCCATGTAATTATTAAAATTAATGAGAGAAACCATAAAACAATCTCAATAGGTGCAGAAAAGAAGATTTGATCAAACTTACCAATGGAAGTTCTACTTCATGTATTTCACTTATGTGAACTCAGAGTCAAAGATGCAAATATAATAAATACATATTTTAATGAAACAGAAAATAATTAAGAATTGTGTTTATAATCTCAGTGCTGTAAGGATCTTACCAAATATATTATATAAAAGAACAGATAAACATTAACTTATGTAGGTAAAAATTCTCTGTGGGGCAAAAAACATAATAAATCAGAAGCAAAGGTAAAAAATACACTCCAAATGTGAAAGAGGAGACAACAAAGAGAGGGAGAGGAAGGGAGGGCTGGAGAGGGAGAGAGAAAAGAAGGAAAGAAGTAGATGGGAGGACAGAGAAGGAAGAGGGACAGAAAGACAGGGCAAATGTAACTAACTTTTAGTATATACAAGAGCTACTTTCCTTACTGCATAAGAAGCACCCCCAAATTAGTAACAAAACAATCTACTCCAAAGACAAGACAGGCAAAGAATCAGAAATGACAATTTACAGAAAAAGAAACACAAATGGTTTTAAAATACAAGTACATGTAAAGATATCTAATATCACTCCTTGTCAGAGAAATGCAAAATTAAAACTTCCAAGAGAAAACAAATAAAAACTCCAATGTGGGTATATAGCACACTACCATATGTCTAAATTGTTGTTGTTAGATGCCACCCAATAGGTTCCAACTCATGGCAAGCCCATGTACAACTGAACGAAATACTGTCCAATCCTGTGCCGTCTCCACAATCATTGCTGTTTGAGCCTATTATTTCAGTCATTGTGTCACACCATCTCATTGAGGGGCTTCCTCTTTTTCACTAATCCTCTCCTTTTCCAAAGTATGATGTCTTTTTTTCAAGAACTGGTCCCTCCTGATAATGTGTCCAAAATTGTTGTTGTTAAGTGTCAAGTTGGTTCCTACCCAGAGCAACCCTGTATAGGGTTTCTGAGGAGCAGTTGGTGAGCTTGAACCACTGACCTTGTGATTCAAACTGACTTTGCAGTCCAGAGCATTAACCCACATCACCTCACCAGGATTCCAAAATACATGAAATAAAGTCTTGAAATTCTCACTTCTAAGGCATATTCAGGTTGTATTTCTTCCAGTGTAGATTTTTTTTTCATTCTTCTGGCAGTTCATGGTATATTTAATATTCTGCACCAGTACCATAATTTAAAAGCATCAATTCTTCTTCAGTCTTCCTTATTCATTGTCCAGCTTTCATATGCATATGAGGCAATTGAAAATACAATGGCTAGGTCAGGCACACCTTAATCCTCAAAGTGACATCTTCACTTTTTAAAAGAGATCTTCTGCAATAGATTTTCCCAATGCAACATGCTGTTTAGTTTCTTGACTGCTGTTTCAATTGGCTTTGATTGTGAATCTAAGTAATTGAAATACATGACAACTTCAACTTTTTCTGTTTATCATGTTGCTGTTTACTGGTGCAATTGTGAGGATTTTGTTCTGTTTGCATTGAGGTACAATCCATACTGAAGGCTGTAGTCTTTGATAGTCATCAGTAAGTATTCCAAGTCTTCTTTGCTTTCTGCAAGCAAGTTGTGTCATCTGCAGGTTGTTAATGAGCTTTCCTCCAATCCTTGTGCTGTGCGTCTTCATAGAGTTCAGCCTCTCTGAGTACTTATTCAGCATACACAATGAATAAGTATGGAGAAAGCTTACAACTTTAACACACATCTTTCCTGATTTTAAACCATTCAGTATCCCCTAGTTCCATTTCAACAATTGCCTCTTGGCCTATGTACAGATTTCTTATGACTGTGATGAAATGTTCTGGAATCCCCATTCTTCCCAGTGTTGTCCACAATTTGTAATTGTCCACATAGTGAATGCCTTTTCATAGTCAATGAAACACAAGCGTAAACATCTTTCTGATAGTCTCTGTTTTTAGCCAAGATTCATCGTATGTCAGCAATGATATCCCTCATTCCACATCCCTTCTCAGCCTAACTTGAATTTCTGGCAGTTCCTTGTCTATCTACTGCTATAACAAGTTTTTTAAAATTATCTTCAACAAAATTTTACTTGAATGTGATATTAATGATATTGTTTGATAATTTATGCATTCTGTTTGGTCACCATTCTTTGAAATGGACACAAATATGGTTCTCTTCCAATCATGTGGCCATGTAGTTCTCTTTCAAAATTCTTGATATAGATGAGTGAGTACTTCCAGAGTTGCATAAGTCTGTTGGAACATCTCAATTGGTATTCTATCAGTTCCTGGAGCTATGTTTTTTGTCAATGCCTTCAGTGCAACTTGAATTACCTCCTATGGTACCTTCTATACTTTATCACATGCTATATCCTGAAATGGTTGAATGCCAACCAATTTTTTTATTCCTTCCATCTCCTTTTGATGCTCCCTGCATCATTCAACATTTTGCCCAGAGAATCCTCCATTATTTCCAGCCAAGACTTGAGTATTTTTTCAGTTCTTTCCGCTTGAGAAATGGTGAGCCTGTTCTTCCTATTTGGATTTCTAACTCCAGGTCTTTATACATTTTAATATATTACTTTACTTTGTCTTCTCAAACTGCCCTTTGAAGTCTTCTGTTCAGCTCTTTTACTTCATCATTTCTTCCTTTTGCTTTAGCTATTCTATATTTAAGAGCAAATTTCAGGATCTGTGTGACATTCATTTTGGTCTTTTCTTTCTTTCCTGTCTTTTTAATGACTTTTTGTTTTTTTTCATGTATATCAATGATGTCATTTCATTACTCGTCTGGCCTCCTGTATGTGTACAAGATGTGAAAAAAAGAATAAGAGAAGACATGAACATCTCCTTGGACACCCCAACTGCCTCAGCAAGTTGCTATGCAAGAACTGGGCAAGAGCAGTGGCAAGTGGGTCTGGGTGCTAGTAGTTAGACAGGAAAGACTCCCTCCTCATGGTGAAATTTGTGTTTGAATCACATGCACCTATTCAGCTGGTTCCTGTGGAACTGACTAAGACCCATGCATGTCAGAGCAGAACTGTGTTCCATAAGGTTTTCAATGGTTTTTTGATTTTTTGAAAGTAGATCACCAAACCTTTCTTCCAAGGTACTTCTGAGTGGACTGGAACCTGCAACCTTTGGATTAGCAGATAAGCATATTAGCCATTTGCAACATGCAAGAGGTCCTATCCAAAGTAGACCATAAAACACCCCTCAACATGAAGCCAGCAAGCATGGCAACAGCTCTTGTCCTTGGGTTTCACCCAGGAAGGATCATGGAGACTGTGCATCAACAATGATTACATTCCTACTATCTGTCCTCTAGAGACCTAAAGGTACTTTGCTAAACACCCATATTGTGGAAATTCAGCCAGAGTAATGGTTTTAAGTCTCTACATGGCAGGTCCTAAAGTCTGTGTGACAATGTGGCAGAGACATGGCAGCTTGAACTGTAGAGTCCTTCTCACCCCCACATTGACCCCTCTAGCCACTGATTGATTTTTTCTCTCTTCCTACCAGTGAGGTTAGCTTGGCAGGAAAAGATTGGTGCTGTTTTGTCATGCTGCTATTTTTGAAGAGACATAGAAGGTACCCTGAAACACGTGGACACACTCCTATATTTGAACAACTGATTAAGACAGTCTGGCCATCATAGGGTTTCTTGAGGCTAGGATTTGACTAAAAGGCATTCATTTACGCAGCCCCAGGCATAGGTGGCTGGTTTGAAGAAGTGCGTGAGTACCTTAGAGATTGTTATTTTTCAGAGTTGCTCAACTCAACAAGGATTACATTTTGATAAGAAAGATCATCTGTTTTTATTCCAAGAGACTTTAGAGAATAATATTACGATTCTGTAAACTCTCGATAATATCATAGGAGAGCCGGGTAATACATTACTTTCATGCTAAGTTGCTATAATAATGCACTCAAATGTTAATACTTGGGAAGCTTTCAGGAAACTTCTGCAATTATGGTGAAAATAATTGCCGCAGTTTCTTCAGAGAACCCAGCTGTCAGGGACGAGAGAACATTTCTAAACATCTCTTCTAACACCTGTGTTTATTTTTAAATGCATATATGTTTTCACTAGGGAATGAGGGAACAGAGGAAAACACATCAGACAGAGATGGCTTGCAGGGAATTGAAATCAGACTGTTTGACAGTTGCCCACCACACCAAACCTTGTGAGCCAATATCAATTAGAAGCTAATTATTTATGAGACAGAAAAACATGATAATTAACAGAAGCAAGATTGCAGAGCCATAGGTGGATAAATAAAAACACATCTACATAAAGAATCATCCTCAGGTTGGGAAAAGTATGGTGTTATTCAACTGACCCATATTTGGCTCAAGGACATGAGAACACTGCAAATAATGACAGATGTGGGCCCATCTGGCCATTTGATTGACAGTCCCAACAGGGGAGACACAGTGACACCCACTTTCCAGGTGAACACAGAGTTTCTTTTGAGTTATTTCCAGCATTGTTGGATGGTGGAGTTGGAGGTAGTTTGGCCCAGAGGTTGAAATCAGCCAGGAGTGTTTGCCTGCTCTAGCAGCAGTTCACCTTTCTTGTCAGGTGTTAGTTTTTCATTTAAATTAATTTGGGAGGAATGTATCCTCAAATCTCTTAGGTAAGCTTGGGAAAGGTGCCAGGGAACACGAGGCTAAATGTCCCTCTTCTCATATTCTAAGTCCACTAAGGAGAGAGAGACATGAAAGAGGTGACAGGTGGAATACGAGGCACCATTCCTGGCAGTCTAATTTCCCTTTCCTGTTTCTTAAAGCATAAGAGGAAGTTCAGGCTGTAAACCAGTCGATGTGAGTTCAAATCTCATCTGTTTCAAATCTTGAGGAAACACTTTAGTTTCTACATCTAATTTTTTAAAAAGACGCATTCATTCCTGGTAACTGAAAATATATTATGAAATATGTCTGTCTTAGTTACAGAGCTACCATAAGCAAAACCTACCATGAGTGGTTGGCTTTAGAGAACAGGAATTTATTGTCTCACAGTTACAGATGACAGAAGTTCAAATCTACTCAAGGGCAGAGTCCTTCCCTTGCTGGCATTCCCAGGAAGTCCTTGGCATTTGTTGATGTTCTTTGGTGTTCTTTGGCATATGTCTTGTCCTTTGATGTGCCTGTGTGTCCATCCTTCTCTTTTTATAACTCAGAAGTGATTAGGCTTAGGATTCAATTAATTAACACAATTAATAGCCTAATTAACACAACCAACCCCCAAAATAAACCTACTGCCATTCCGTGGGGACCCGTAGGACAAAGTAGAATTGCCCGATAGGGTTTCCAAGGGCTGTACATCTTTACAGAAGCAGACTGTCTCATCTTTTTCCCATACAGTGGCTGGTAGGTTCAAAGGGCAGGTCTGTCAGTCTGCCCAGTGCTTAATCCACTGCACCACCATGCAACACAACAAAAGGCAACCCTTATTTCTAAACAGGGTCATATCCAACCTTGAGGTACAGGGGCCAGAACTTCGATACATTTTTGGGGGGGATGCCATTCAATACATAACAATGGTATACACTCAGAAGAGTGTATAAAAGATTATTGTTGTTAAGCGCCGATGAGTTGGTTTCAACTCATAGCAACCCTGTATAGGGTTTCTGAGGAGCAACTGGTGAGTTTGAACCACCGACCTCGTGGCTCAAAGTGACCTTGAGGTCTAGTGCTTATCCTACGGCTCCACATCAGGACTCCACCTGATTGAGCATGTTACCTATGCCCATACAGATTAAAGTATATATTACTCATACCAATACCTAACATACAGATTAAAGAATAGTAATAAAACACACACTGTCCACCCACCTCTCAACTGAAGAAATGGCTCTAATCATTGGGTGGGCTCCTCCACTGCTGTATCCCCTCTGTACATACAGAAGCCCACATTATCCTGAATTTTGAATTTGGTATACCTTATCAATGTCTTTCCTTTATATATTAATACGCGTGAATGAATCTGTAAGCAATATGTAATTTTGTTTTACAAGTTTGGGGATCGTACATGGATGAACTCATATTCTACTCAATTACACCTTGATTTTTTTTTTTTTTTTTTTTTTTCATTTTTGCTGAACATTATGACTTTTTAAAAGTTTTACCTTGGAATAGTTGCAAACTTAGAGAAAAGTTACTACAATAATATAGATAACTCCCATATACCCTTTGCCCAGATTCACTAATTTTCAGCAATTGCCATATTCTCTTCAAGTACCTGTGTGGCACATCAGGATAAGTACTGGACCACAAGGTTGGTTTGAACTGCAAGCTCTTCCTTGGAAACCCTCTACAGGGTCACTATGAGTCAGAACTGATGCAAAGCTCTTAACACTGCCATATTTTCCAGATGGTCTTCCTATCTATCTTCATTACCAAATGCTGCCTGAACAAAACTACCACAAGTGGGTGATTTTAAAGAACAAAAATGTATTTTCTCCCAGTTCAGTAGACTAGTTGTTGCTGTTGTTGTTAAGTGCCATCCAGTCAGTTCGAACTCATAGGAACCCCATATAGGGTTTCTGAGGAGTAGCTGGTGAGTTTGGATGACCAACCTTGAGGTTCAAACCAACTTTATGGTTGATTGCTTGCCCTGCAGCAACACACAATAACACCAAAGTAGCTGCCAGTGGTTCTTGGTAATGCTTCTGCAGTGTGACTATCTTCATACAAGCCCTTTCCCCATATTTACGTCAGTGTCTACTCTCTTAAGACCTTAAAACTTTTAAGAAATTAAAAATATACTCTTTTAAGAACTCAAAACTGATTAGGTGTAGGACCCACCCTTCTCTAATATGACTCATAGAGACCTTATGCACAGCAGAATGAAACAATTTCTGATCCTGGGCCAACCTCACTACTATTGCCACACTTGAGTCCATCAATG
>NW_006408691.1:4725164-4725774 GCF_000296735.1 Chrysochloris asiatica | reverse complement strand
GATTCCTCATGAGTATAATTAAGTGTTCCGGAATACTCATACTTCTCAATGTTGTCCATAGCTTGTCATGATCCACACAATCGAAAGCCTTTGCACAGTCAACAAAGCGCAGGTAAACATCTTGCTGGGTATCTTCCTCTTTTTCTCTGACCCTCCACCTTACCAAACATGATATCCTTCTCAAGAGAATGGTCCCTCCAAAGTATGAAAGACAAAGTTTGGCCATCCTGGTCACCAAGGAGATCTCTGGATGCACTTCTTCCAATACAGATCTGTTTGTTATTTTGGTAGCCTATGGCACATTCAGTATTCTCCTCCAACACCATGACTCAAATGCATCAGTTCTACGGTCCTCCTTATTCATTGTCCAGCTTTTGTATACATATGAGATAATTGAAAATACCATGGCTTGGGTCAAGTGCACCTTAGTCTTCAGGCTCAACACTTTAAAGTGGTCTTGTGCAGCAGACTTGCCTAATGCCATACATTGTTTGATTTCTTGACTGCTGCTTCCATGAGTGTTGATGGTTGATCCATCTACTTATGTTAATGTTGTTTGTTGGTCTAGTGGTGAGGATTTTTGTTTTCTTTACATTGAGATGCAATCCAT
>NW_006408691.1:4722263-4724659 GCF_000296735.1 Chrysochloris asiatica | reverse complement strand
ACTCATACTTCACAATGTTGTCCATAGCTTGTCATGATACACACAGTCGAAAGCCTTTGCATACTCAATAAAACACAGGTAAACATCTTTCTGGTATTCTCTGCTTTCAGCTAAGATCCATCGAACATGCAATGATATCCTTTGTTCAACCTCCTCTTCTGAATCTGGTTTGAACCTCTGGAAGTTTTCTGTAAATGTATGTTTGCAGCCATTTCTGTATTATCTTAAGTAAAACTTTACCTGCATGGAATATCAAAAATACTGTCTGATGATTTACATATTCCATTGGGTCACCTCTCTTTAGAATGGGCACAAATATGTATCTCTTCCAATCAGTTGGCAGATAGCTGTCTTCCAAATTTCTTGGCGTAGATGAGTGAGTGCCTCCAGTGCCACCTCGATTTTTGTAAATGATTTCAATGTTTTATTCCATCATTTCCTGGAGCCTTGTTCTTTGCCAGTTCCTTCAGTGCAGCTTGGATTTCTTCCTTCAGTATCATTGGCTCTTGATTAGATGCATAGTAACTATAAAAAGTAACTATATCTTGTTTAGATGCATAAGTAACTATAAAATTAGATTAGATGCATGGTAACTATATCTTGATTAGATGCATAAGTAACTATAAACAGTTGTTGTTAAGCACCCTCAAGTCAGTTCCAACTCATAGTGACCATATATAGCAGTACCTGCTGGGTTTCAACCATCAGTATTGCAGTCAGAAGTCCGGTGTTTATCCTTCATTGCCACACTTGTTCTTGTTGTTGTTAAGTGCCATTGAGGTGATTCCAATCCACAGCAACCCTGTACAGGGTTTCCAAGGAGCAGCTGGTGAGCTTGAACTATCGATGTTACAGTTCAAAACGACTTTGCAGTCTGACACATTAGCCCATAGCACCACACCTGGACTCCATTGCCACACTAGTTTCTGCCATATGCAGGTTCAGATTTGTGTACATTTTACTGAATATAGTTATATGCAGTAAGTCATAAGGAAATCAGTAATTCTATCCATTTCTAGTTGTTGTAAGGTACCATCGCATACATACCAACTCATAGCACCTTACACACAACCAAACGAAACACTGCTTGAGCCCATTGTTGCTGTCACTATGCAAATCCATTTCTTTGGGGTTATTCTTCTTTTGAACCAACACTCCACTGTACTAAGTGTGGTGTCCTTCTCCAGAGACTAGTCCATACAGATAGTATGTGCTAATATGAGAGACCATGTTCGACCATCTGGCTTCTAAAAGCATTCTGGCTGTACTACTTCCAACACAAATTGGTTTGTTCTTTCATAGTCCATGATACTTTTATTATTCTCCTCCGACACCATAACAGAAATGCATCAATTCTTCTACAGTCTTCTTTATTCATTGTCCAACCTTCATACACATATGAAGAGATTGAATATATCATGGATGCACCTTAGTCCTGAAACTGAAATTTTTGCTCTTCAACACTTTACAGAATTCTTGTGCAGCAGATTTGTCTAATGCAATTCATTCTTTGATTTCTTGAATGTTGCTTCCATGAGTGTTGATGGTGGATTCAAGCAAAATAAAGTTTTTGGACATTTTATTATTTTCTCAACTTATATTAATGTTGTTTATTGATCCAGTAGTGAGGATTGCTGTTTTCTTTACATTGAAATGCAATCTATACTGAAGGTTGTGGTCTTTGATCTTCATCAGTATTTTAAGTCCTCATCTATTTCAGCAAGCAAAGTTGTATTTCTGGCATTCTCTGCTTTCAGCCAAGATCATTCTGACTTCAGCAATAATATCCCTAGTTCCATGTCATCATCTGATTCTGACTTGAACCTCTAGCAGTTCCCTGTCAATGTACTGTTGCAGCCATTTTTGAATTATCGTGAACAAAATTTTATTAGCATGAAGGCAAGAAGCTGAAAGAGAATATTAAAGTCATACTCATATTAGGCTTTGAAGACAGAGGAGAGCATGGTGAGCATTACCAAGAAACTTGAAAAGGCAAGAAAATGGATTCTTTCTAGAACTTCCAGAAAGAAACCAGCCTTACAGGTCTCTCGATTTTAGCCTAGTGAGACCCATTTCAGACTTCTGACTTCCAGAATTATGAAAGAATAGTGTTGTCTTCAGTCACTAAAGTTGTGATAATTTGTTATAGCAACCATGAAAAATAATACAGACCTACTGGTACCGCCATCTTGGGAGAGACCATCTTGATTGTATCAGGATTGATGTGGAAATTTAAAGTGACAGTTTCAACATAAAACCAAATGGCCACCACTCGTCTATCAGTCATGCTGTGGTGGCTTGAGTTGCTGTGATTCTGAGGGCTATGCCACCAATATTTTAAATAACCAGCAGGGTCACCCATGGTGGACAGGTTTCAGATGAGCTTCCAGACAAAA
>NW_006408691.1:4693360-4704917 GCF_000296735.1 Chrysochloris asiatica | reverse complement strand
TCCTCATCACTGTACCAATAAATAACATCGTGATAAATGGAGAAAAGTTTGAAGTTATCAAACACTTCATTTTGCTTGGATCCACAATCAACGCTCATGGAAGCAGCAGTCAAGAAATCAAATGATGTATTGCATTAGGCAAATCTGTTGCAGATGACCTCTTTAAAGAGCAAAGATATCAGTTTGAGGACTAAGGTGAGCCTAACCCAACCTTGGAGGCCAGGATGGCTAAGCTTCGTCTCTCCTACTTTGGACATATTGTCTGGAGGAAACAATCATTGGAGAAGGATGTCATGCTGGGTAAGGTGGAGGGTCAGAGAAAAAGAGGAAGACCTCTAACGAGATGGATTGGCCAGGTGACATCATTGATGGACTCAAGTGTGGCAGCGGTAGTGAGTTGGCCCAGGATCGGACATTGTTTCGTTCTGCTGTGCATGGGGTCGGTATGAGTCGGTCCCAACTCGATGGCACCTGACAACAACAACAACAACCCAACCTATAGTATTTTCAATTATTTCATAAGCATGTGACAATGAATAAGGAAGACCATAGAAGAACTCATGCATTTGAGTTATGGTCCTGGAGAAGAATATTAAAAGTACCGTGGACTGCCAGTAGAAGAAATAAATCTATCTTGGAAATACACTTTTGGAAGAACACTCCTTAGAAGGCAGGATGCTGAGACTGCATTTCCTGTACTTTGGACATATTATCAGAAGGGACAAGTCCCTAAAGGAGCACATCATGCCTGATATAATAGAAAATAAGAACCCTAGTGGCACTGTAGTTAAGCACTTGGCTGCTAACCAAAAAACTGGTGATTCAAACCCACCATGGGAGAAAGATGTAGCAGTCTGTTTCCACAAATATTACAGTTTTAGAAACTCTAAGAGGAGTTTTTTCTGTCCTATAAGGTCACTGTGGGTCTCAGTCAAGTCTATCTATGGTAATTGGTTTGGTCTGGTTTGGGTATAAAAGGGAATATATTTGACTACACTAAAATTAAGAATATGCACTCATCCAAAGACACCCTAAAATGAAAATCAAGCCTTAAAGTGGGAGAAAATGTTTATATCTTGTGTCTTCTAATGAAGAAAAATTATCTAGAATACATAGTGAGATGTACTGGACTGGAATTTCCTAGAATGGAAAATTTTGAACAGACACATCAACTCATTTGTGATTAAGAAAATGAAATTCAAACTAATGTAAGCTATGCCTTTCACACTAGCAAAGGTTCACTTTTTTTTTTTTTTTTTTTTGGAATTTTTTTTTTTTTTTTTTTAATAATGCTACATATTAGTGAGGATGCAGAGAAAAAGTTACTTGGATATGCTGCTCATATAAGAGCAAATTGTTAACAAAAACTTTAGTAATCTAACTGGCATTTCCTGGTATATGAGAAGTTGTTCATGTTCCATTGTGCCGTTGTTAGTGTTATTGCGTTGGTTCCCAGCTCATAGCAACACTATGTACAATAGAATGAAACACTGCCTGGTCCTCCGCCATCCTTACAGTCCTTGCTGTGTTTGATCCCATTGTTTCTGTCACTGTGCCAGTCTATCTTATTGAGTACCCTCCTCTTTTCTCACGGACCCTCTACTTTAACCAAGCATAATGTCCTTCTTCCGATACTGTTCCCTCTGGTAGCATGCCCAAAGAACAGAAGACCAAGTCTCTTAATTTTCACTTCTAAGGAGTTTTCAGGCTATATTTATTTCAAGATACATCTGTTATGCTCCTGACAGTACATTCAATATTATCTGCCAGCACCACAGTTCAAAGGCACTGCTTCTGCTTCAGTCTTTCTTATTCTTTGCTCACCTTTCACATGCATTTGAGACCATTGAAAATGCCACGGCTCAGGTCAGGCACACTTTAGTCCTTAGTGACATCAAGCCTTCCCCAAGAGTCAGCGCTCTGAATTTGTACTGCTAGCTTCCTAAACTAGGAGAGAATAATTTTTTGTTATTAAATCCGTCCACTTGTGGTATTTCTGTTATGGTGGTGGTGATTGTGTGCCATTGAGTCATTTCTGACTTAGTCAGTATGACCCTGTACAGGGTTTCTGAGGCAGTAAATCTTTACAGGCATAGAAAGCTTCATCCTTCTCCTGTGGAGCGGCTGGTGGATTCGAACTGTTGATCTTATGGCTAGCAGTCCAATACATAACAACTATGTATGCCTACCATAGCAGCATTAAGACACTATCCAAACACAGGATTACATATTTATTAAGCATTATAATTTATGACAAAGAAGAATTTTACCTGGGATTAAGACTATTTCAACATCTAAAAAAATTTTTAACCCAATTACTATTTACAATTAAAGAAGAACACATATCCTGAACATCTCAGTAAACTGTAGATGCCCAAACTTTCCACTGATCAGGAAACCACAAGTTAAAACAAAAATCAAAAGTTTCCCTTCCAACCAGATTACCAAAAGTTTGAAGAACCTTGTAAAGTTTTCATAAAATAACATGTTATGTATTCGATTTGGAGTCAGTGTGGTGGGTGTTCTCATATAAGCACTCTACGAACTGCAAGGTTGGTGGTTGAAACACACCATCTCTCCCTGGAAACCCTGCAGAGGGTCACTGTGAGTCAGAGCTGACTCAACAACACTTAACAAAAACAACAGCAATGCATCATTTTAAATAAATGAACAAAAACATGTCAGCATGGGAAAAAAGTCTTTAAAAACTAATGTTGAATAAAAAAGTAAGTTTTAGGGTGATATATACTGTACAATAGATGTACAATGGCTGTTGCTGTTGTTAGGTGCTATTGAGTTGGTACCGATTCATAGTGTTCCTATGCACAATAGAACAAAACGCTGCCCAGTCCTGGGCCAACTTCACAATCTTTCCTACTCTGGGAGACTTCCTCTTTTTTTCTGACCCTCCACTTTACCAAACATGATATCCTTCTCCATGGACTGGAGCATCCTGATAATATGTCCCAAGTGATGAGAACCAAGTCTGGCCATCCTGGATTTCAAAGAACATTCTGGCTGTACTTCTTCCAACATGGATTTGTTTGTTCTTTTAATATTTCCTCCAACACCATAACTCAAATACATCAATTCTTCTACAGTCTTCCTTATTTACTGTCCAGCTTTCACATGCTTAAGAGATCATTGAAAATACCATGGTTTGGGTCAGGTGCACCTTAGTCCTCAAACTGACTGTTCTTCAACAGTCTTTGATCCGCAACACTTTTAGAGAGGTCTTGTGCAGCAGATTTACCTAATGCAATATATCATTTGATTTCTTGACTGCTGCTTCCATGCATGTTGATGGTTGATCTGAGCAAAATGGAGTCTTTGTCAACTTCAATCGTTTCTTCATTTACATGAATGTTGTTTGTTGATTCAGTGTTGAGAATTTTTGGTTTCTTTACACTGAGGTGCAACCCATACTGAAGGCTGTGGTCTTTGACCTTCATCAGTATTTTAAAACCTCTTTGCTTTCAGCAAGCAAGGTGGTCTCATCTGCATATCCCAGATTGTTAATGAGTCTTCCCCTTTTTGATGATGAATGTGACACCATTCCTCCTCAATTTGTCATTCCAACCATAGTAAACCATGTGATTGTCAGATTTATAATGGTCACTAGTCCATTTTAGCTCACTATGCCTAAGATATCGATGTTTATGCATTCCATTTCATGTTTGACAATTTCCAATTTCCCTAGTTTGTTTCATACTTTGCACATTCTATGTTCTGAATATTAGTGGATGTTTAAAACTCTTTCTCTTAGATTTGAGTTTAGCCCTATCAGTAAATGAAGGTCCTAAAGGTTTTACTCCCTTTTGTCATCATGGTCAACTCTACTTCAAGTAGGCAACTCTTCCCTAGTTGTATTTTGAGTGCCTTCCAACCTGAGGAGCTCATCTGCTGCCACTGTATCTGACAATATTCTGGTGCTCTTTTTTTATGTTTCAGTATTCAATAATCTGGTGCTATCGACAATGCTTCACTGCTATTCATAAAGTTTTCAGTGGCTAAATACTCAGAAGCAGTCGTCTCTCCTTCTTCCTAGTTTGTCTTCATCTGAAAGCTCAGCTGAAGCCTGTCCATCATGGGTAACCCTGTTGGTATTTAAAATACTGGCAGCAGACCTTCCAGAATCACAGCAGCGTGCATGCCACCACAGGATGACAAACTGAAAGACGAGTGATGTAAAGACCAGTTTAGTGGATGGATATAAGAAAACCCCTGCTTTGTAGGGTTTTTGTAATGATTGCATGTGCTATTGTAGATTAGGCATTGGTCTGCTAAACACATGATTCAGGGTTCAAACCCACCAGTCACTCCACAGAAGCAAGATGAGGCTGTCTGCTCAAGATCTGACTCTATGGCAGTGAGTTTATTTTTAAGGTTTGTGTGTGTAAAGTGCCTAGGATGAACAATGGTTCAAACATAATGATGATTGTGAGGACTGTGCAGGACAGGCAGTATTTCATTCTGTTGTGCCTAGGGTAGCTATGAAATGACACCTAACAACAACAACAGCATGAAGTAGTTGCTCAAAAAATTGTGACTGTTATCATTATTTATAGGAGTCTTGGTGTCACAGTGGGTTAAGCATTAGGCTGCTAACCAAAAAGTAAGTTGTTCAAACCCCCAGCTGCTCCATGGAAGAAAGATGAAGCAGTCTGCTTCCATAAAGATTTACAGTTCATGGAGCAATTCTAGTCTATCCTATAGGGTTGCTGTGAGTCAGAATGGACTCAAAGGAAGTAGGTTCAGTTTGGGCATCATATGGGAAACCATGACGGTTTACTAGGGAGCCTTGGTTGTGAGGAGGTTAAGTGCTCAGCTGGAAACTGAAAAGGTAAGTGGCTGAAACCCACTATTTACTCCATGGGAGACAGTTGTGGCAGTCAGCTACAGTAAAGATTACAGCTTTGGAGGTAAAAAAAACATAGAGCCATTCTACTATGTCCTAGAGAGCTGCTGAATTTGAATCAACTCACCAGCAATGAATTTGGTTTTATAGTGGTAGTTTATTGGTTCCTGGATGATTCGGCATCAATTCCCAACCAACGCATGTCATACACAGACACCAGCCATCTGCCAGTAGAGCCTTTCATATTTCTATAATGCTGAACAGATTTCAGTGGAAATTCCAGACTAATGCGGGCTAAGAAAAAAGGCCTTAGTCAATCAATGGAGAAGGAAAACCTGTGGATCCCAATGGCCCAGTCTACAACCAGCCATGGGAATGGCACAGGATCAGGCAGTATTTTACTCCATTGTGCTTGGGATCACCAGGAGTCAGGGGCCACAGCAACAGCATTGTCATTATTTGTATGAGTCATGAAAGCCAATATCTGATTAAAGTCAATGTTTTAATGGCTAAGGAGACAAATGTGAGAGGTCCGTGGTTGGTGAATAATTACTGGGCTAAGCTCCAGGCATACACTAAGCCATGGAAGCCCTTTTAGTTTCTCGGTCACTAATAGTGCTTCAGTTTCATAATGCAATTTACACATAATTAAACTAAACACCCTAAAATTATTACTCTAATTACATCTTGTGTGTCTTAGCACTGCAGGTAGACCCAGGTCAGGCCTGTGGTGTGATCCAGCCATATCAGCAGACTCCAGGGGAGGAGGGTGGGGGTAAGCAGCAGCTTCACACACCAGGCAGTAAAGTCACTTTCAAAGCACATTTGTTTTTTAACTCAAATTCTCAGGTATACCCTACCCTGCAGAGAGTAAGGCTGAATTTGACCCAGGGGTATGGTCTTGAAGGGCATGTCAATGAAAACATAGACACTGTCATCAGAAAAAATAAGGTGGTAGTGATGGTGTGCCATGGACTCAGTTCGGACTGATAGTGACCCTGAATAAGGTTTCCGAAGCTGTAAATCTTTACAGGAGCAGAAAGCTTCATCTTTCTCCTGTGGAACCACTGGTGGTTTTGAACTGCTGGCCTTGAGGTTAGCAGCCCAACTGATAACCACTACACTATCAGAGCAAAGAAGAGGAAAACCCCCAACAGGATGGACTGACACAGTGGCTACAACAATGGGCTCAAACATAACAATTGTGAGGATGGCTCAGGATGGAACGGTGAGTGTTTCACTCTGTTGTGCATAGAGTTGCTATGAGACAAAACCAACTCCATAGCACCTACCAATAATAGCAGCATCTCTAACAGCATTTTATGAGTCCTCTTGATGACATCACTTTGCCTTCCTGTGGTCCCTGGTATCTATCACTACACACCTCTGTCTGTGTTATCCACAAAATCAGAATCAGGAAAGAGAGAGAGACCCATACCGAAGGCTATGGGTTTTTAAATATTCATCAGTAAATTATTTTAAATCCTCTTCACTTTCAGCAAGCAAGGTTATATCATCTGCACATTGCAGATTGCTAAACCTGTCTACCATGGGTGACCCCACTGGTATTTAAAAATACTTATGGTATAAGTTCCAGCATGACAGCAACAAGTCACCACAGTATGACAGCACCACGCTAGAATTCCAGTTATCCTGAGGGGGAGTCTTGATCCCATCTGAGTTGTGGCCTTTTGAGAAGAAACACAGAGAGTGACCCAAGGGGGATGGAAGTCACATCATGATGGAAACAGAGATTGAAGTGATGTTCACAAGACAAGGACTACCTGGAACCACTGGTAGCTGGTAGAGACATGGACGAATGTTCTTCTTGAAACTTCAGAGAGAATGTGGCCCCACGGACACCTTGTTTTTGGATTCTGGCTTTAAGAACTCTGAGAGGATGAGTTTCTGTGGTTATAAGTTGCCCAGTTTATGGTGCTTTGTCTAGATAGCCCTAGGATATTGAGACACCAGCATGTGGGGGAGGGGGGGCACTTTGATACCGTTGTCTACAGAAGGTTAAGAATCTGCCACATTCTTCAAGGAACAGTGAGCAGATCTGGGACTCAAATACCGCTCTGTGTATTTGGGTATCAGTCACCCAGAGCACCTGCTTTTTCCTGGGAAGTGGTATATTTGGAGTCCAGAAAACAACTGTGGGTTAAATTTTCATGGGCCACTACAAAGGGAGCTGGAGTAAGTGTTTTGCATAGTATCAGCCCAAGGCAGTGAGTGCCCTTTGGGTGGGAGAGTGCAGGATAAATATTGTTTCTTTGAGCTGCATACTCCTCAGACTCTTCACTTACTCACCTAGGAGATAAAGGGAAGCTCCTGGCGTGATGCATATGGGAGAGGTAGTCACCAGCAAGTGGACACTGGGGCAGACATGGTGCCATACAGGCCCCATAAATTTTCCAGGGGAGAGAATGTCACCTTCATAAAGTCTCAAGATGACATGTGACCCTAAAATGGTTATGAGCCATTACCTTATGTGCAATCTCTGGGTTTAATTCACATAAAATAATCATATTACAACAATGTGACTTTAAAAGCAATAGAATTTGATATCAGATGCACTCATGATTAACAATGTCTTACTTTGTGTTTAGCCATTCCCAGATCTTTCCTCCTTAGTGTTACTGGAGTGTCTCAAAGGGGAGGGAGGGCGATTTCTTGTGAAAGAATGGAAATAGATGAGCTCTTGGGTACATGAGTTTGAATTCTGGCTCTGCCACTTACCTTATCATTTGTCAGGTGATTCCCACCCTGGGCCTGGTCTTTGGTCTAAACTGCCAAGGTTGCAATGGCAGTTCTGCTTGGTGGAAGTGGTGGTGGTGGTGGTGGTTGGTGGTTATGCACCATGGAGTCGGTTCCCACTCATAGCGACCCTGCATAGGGTTTCTAAAGCTGTAAATCTTTATGGGAGCAGAAAGTCTCGTCTTTCTCCCGCAGAACCGCTGGTAGTTTTGAAATACTGACCTTGAGATTAGAAGCCAAATTTGTAACCACTACACTACCAGAGCTCTTTCTTGTTAAGTACCTTCAAGTCTGCACTGACTCACAGTGACACTATGCACAACAGAATGAAATAGTGTTCAGTCCTGCACCAACCTCCCAATCACTGCTATATTTGAGCCCAGTGTTGCTCCCACTGTGCCAATCTATCTTGCTGGGGATCTTCCTCTTTTTCTCTGACCCTCCACTTTATCAAAGATGATAGCATTCTCCAAGGACTGGAACCTCCTGATAATATGTCCCAAGTGATGAGACAAAGTCTGGCATCCTGGATTCCAAGGAACATTCTGGCTGTACTTCTTGCAACATGGATTTGTTTGTTCTTTTGGCAGTCCATGGTACTTTTAATGTTCTCCTCCAACACCATAACTCAAGTGCATGAATTCTTCTACCGTCTTCCTTATTCACTGTCCAGCTTTCGCATGCATATGAGGTTATTGAAAATCCTATGGGTTGGGTCAGGTGCAACTTAGTACTCAAACTGATATCTTTGCTCTTCAATACTTTAAAGAGGTCTTGAGTAACAGGTTTGCCTAATGAAACACGTCATTTGATTTCTTGACTGCTGCTTCCATGAGTGTTGATGGTTGATCCAAGCAAAATAAAGTCTTTGACAAGTTCAAACTTTTCTCCACTTTTATGAATGTTGTTTATTGGTCCAGTGGTGAGGATTTTTGTTTTCTTTACATTGAGGTGCAACCAATATGAAGGCTGTGGTCTTTGATCTTCATCAATAAGTATTTTAAATCCTCTTCGCTTTCTACAAGCAAGTTTGTATCATTTGCATATTGCAGGTTGTTAATGATTCTTCCTCCAATCCTGATGCCACAATTTTTTTCATATAGTCCAGTTTCTCAGATTATTTGCTCAGTATACAGATTGAATAAGTATGGTGAACAAACACAACTCTGGCACACAAACACCTTTCCTAATTTTAAACCATTCATTGTTGTCTACTTGTTCTGTTTGAACAACTGCCTACGTACAGTTTCTTCATGAGCACAATTAATTATTCTGAAATACTCAGTCTCCACAATGTTTTCCATATCTTGTCATGGTCCACACAGTTGAAAGCCTCTGTGTAGTAACTAAAGCACAGGTAAACATCTTTCTGGTATTCTCTGCTTTCAGCCAAGATCCATCTGATGCCAGCAATGATAGCTTTCATTACATGTTCTTTTCTGAATTTGTCTTGAATCTCTGGCAGTTCTCTTTCAATGTATGTTTGCAGCCATTTTTAAATTATCTTTAGCAAAAATTTACTTACTTGAAACATTAGTGATATTGCCTGATGATTTCCACATTCCATTGGGTCATCTCTCTTTGGAATTGGCATAAGTAGGGATCTCTTCCAGTCAGCTGGCCAGGTAGTTGTCCTCCAAATTTCTTGGCACAGATGAATGGGTGCCTCCAGTGCCGCCTCACTTTCTTGAAAGATTTCAATTTGTATTCTATCAATTCCTGGAGCCTTGTTCTTTGCCAATGCCTTCAATGCACCTTGGACTTCCTCCTTCAGGATCATTGGCTTTGGATCACATGCTACCTCTTGAAATGGTTGAACATCAATCATTTCTTTTTGGTACAGTGTGTGTTCCTTCCATCTTCTTTTGATGCTTTCTGCATCATTCGATCTTTTGCCCAGAGAATCTTTCAATATCGTAAGTCGAGGCTTGAATTTTTCTTCAGTTCCCTCAGTTTGAGAAATGCTGACTGTGTTCTTCCCTTTTGGTTTTCTGATTCCACGTTTTTGCACATTTCATTATAATATTTGACTTTGTCTTCTTGAGCTGATCTTTGAAAATTTCGGCTCAGCTCTTGTACCTCCTCAGTTCTTCCATTTGCTTTAACATCTCTATGCAGGAGAGGAATTTTCAGTCTCTTTTGACATTCATTTTGGTCTTTTCCTGCTTTCTTTTCTTCTTACTGACCTTTTGCTTTCTTCATGTATGATGTTCTTGATGTCATTCCAAAACTCTTCTGGTCTTCGGTCTTTAGTATCTACTGCATCAAATCTGTTCTTTAGATGATCTCTAAATTCAGGTGGTATATATTCAGGATCGTATTTTGGCTCTTATGGACTTGTTTTAATTTTCTTCAGCTTCAACCTGAACTTGTGTATGAGCAATTGATGGTCTGTTCCACAGTCTACCCCAGCCTTGTTTTGGCTGATCATATGGAACTTTTCCACTATCTCTTTCCGTGGATGTAGTCAATTTGATTTCTGAGTATTCCATCTGCTGAAGTCCATGTGTATAGTCATCTTCTATGTTGTTTAAAAAAGGTATGAAGAAGTCATTGGTCTTGCAAAATTCTATAATGTGACCTCCAGCATCATTTCTATCACCAAGGCCATATTTTCCAACTACTAATCCTTCCTTTTTGTTTCCAACCTTTGCATTACAATCAACAGTTATCAATTATCAATACATCTTTCACCTTGATTGGATGTTTGATCAATTTCAGATTGAAGACGTTGATAGAATTCTTCAATTTAATCATCACTGGCTTTAATGGTCAGTGTGTAAATTTAAATAATAGCTGTATTAACTGGTCTTCCTTGTAGGTGTATAGATATTACCTTATCACAGACAGATCTTTAAGACAGATCTTGAAACGTATTTTTTTATGATGATGATGACTGCAATGCCATTCCTCTTCAATTTGTCATTCCCAGCATAGTAGACCATGTGATTGTCAGATTCATAATGACCAATGCCAGTCAATTTCAGCTCACTAATGTCTAGGATATCAATGTTTATGTGTGCCACTTCAGTTTTGACAATTTCCAATTTCCCTAGATTCATATTTTGTACACTCTTTGTTCCAATTATTAATGGATATTTACAGCTGTTTCTCCTCATTTTGAGTTGTATCCCATCAGCAAATAGAGGTACCAAAAGCTTTACTCCATTTGTGACATCATGGTCAACTCTTCTTTGAGTAAGCAACTTTTCCCCAGTCATATTTTGAGTGCCTTCCAACTTGAGAGACTCATCTTCTGGCACTATATCTGACAATATTCAGGAGCTCTTTATTATGTTTCAATATTCAATATTCTGGTATTATGTGACAGTATTCTTCTGCTATTCATCAGATTTTTAATGACTAAATATTAGGAAATTGTCCATCTCTCCTTCTTCTTAGTCTGTCTTCATCTGAAACCTGTCCACTATGGGTGACTCTGCTAGTATCTAAAATACCAGTGACATAGTTTCCAGAATCATAGCAACATGCAAGACACCACAGTACAACAAACTAAGAGACAAGTGGTGGAATGGTAGAGCAGAGCAGATGAAGTCCAGGGACTCCAGTGTGTGGATGATGGGTTCAAATCTTGACTCTGCCTCTTACCAGTTCAGTCAGCCAGGGCAAGATACTTCATTTCTCCATGTTTCCAGTTCCTCCTCTGTAGAATGAGGTTAGAGGGCCTTCTGAGGATTAAATGTGTTAATGGATGTACATCATATGTAGTGTCTTAGTTACCTAGCATTGGTATAACAAAAACACCAAAAGTGGATGGCTTTAAAGAATAGGAACTTATTCTCTCACAGATTTGGAAGCTAGAAGTCTGAATTTAGGGCTTCAATAGCATTATGCCCTGTTCACTCTAAAGGAAGATCCTTCCTGGAGTTCCTTGACTTGCAGATAGACCTTGTTGTTGTTGTTGTTGTTGTTGTTGTTGTT
>NW_006408691.1:4677759-4684388 GCF_000296735.1 Chrysochloris asiatica | reverse complement strand
AAAAAAAAAAAAAAAAGCAACCCTATGCACAACAGAGCAAAACACTGCCCCAGCCTTAGCCATCCTCACAATTGCTGTTATGTTTTAACCCATTGTTGTAGCCACTGTGTCAGACCATCTTGTTGGGGGTCTTCCATCTTTTTGTTCATGGCAGTGTCCATATTTTCATCATAGCCACATCCCTGAAAAAGTCTTACAGTCAAACTCAGCTTTTCTCTTTGCAGGGCAAGGCCCACCTGAGACATCACCACTGAATCAATAAATAACATCATGATAAATGGAGAAAAGATTAAAGTTGTCAAAGACTTCATCTTGTATAGATTCATCATTGGCACTTACGGAAGCAGCAGTCAAGAAAGCAAATGATAAGTTGCATTAGGCAAATCCGCTGCACAAGATTTCTTTAAAGTGTTCAAGAGCAAAGCTGTCAGTCTGAGGACTAAGGTGTGCCTGAAAATCCAAGGCATTTCAATTGCATCACATGCATGTGCAAGTTGGACAATGAATAAGTAAGACCATAGAAGAATTGATGCATCTGAATTACAGTGTCAGAGAATACCATTCAAAGTTCCATGGATTGCCAGAAGAACAAACATATCTGTGTTGGAAGTACAATCAGAACGCTCCTTAGAAACCAGGATGGTGAGACTTTGTCTCTCATACTTTGGACATATTATCAGGAGAAACCTGTCCCTGGAGAAGGGCATCATGCTAGGTAAAGTGGAGGGTATCTAAAAAGAGGGAGACCCCCCCAATAAGATGGATTGGCACAGTGGCAGCAACAATGGGCTCAAGTGTAATCATGGTTTTGAGGATGTCACAGGACTGGGCAATATTTCGTTCTGCTGTACATAAGGTTTCTATGCATCAGAACCCACTTGACATCACCTAACAGTAACAGTAACAAGTGTGCTGTAGGATAATTACTACAATGCTAACTGCAATGTCACCAGCTTAAACCCACCAGCCATTCCTCAGAAACCCTATACAAGGTCTCTTTTTGTAGGAACAGACTCAATGGTACTTAATAACAACTCATGATAACTAACTACATCTACAAAGACCCTATTTCCAAGCAAAGTCATGCTCACAGGCACAGTAGTTAGGACACATCTTTTTGGGTATACAATTCAATCCATAGTAAATGCTGAGAGAATTTGGGGCCCTGAATGGTATCAGAAGGTCACCTGCACAAACACTATTACTTTGACACAAAATACACCCAGGAGCCTTGGTGTGGCACTGTGGGTTAATGTGCCAGACTGCAAAGCCATTTGAACTGCCAGGTCAATGGTTCAAGCTCACCAGCCGCTCCTTGGAAACCCTATACAGGGTCACTATGTATCAGGATCAACTCAACACTTAACAACAACACCAAGTCCAGTTCCAATAAGCATATCAGGTACAGTTTTCACCAACCTAATGATCCTTCACACCTGGGTGAGACGGTAGGAATGTGTCCTGTAACACAGGAAGAACCCAAGCTATTGAGTCTTGATAATGGTATCATGGTTTCATACAGCAACAGAGAAAAATAGCCTGTCCAGTGTTTCTAGGCTCCATTAAATGAAGTTGACCAGAGCACAAAGCCATTTCTTTGGACTATGAATTCCATCCACGATTTCCCTCAAAGTCTACTCACAATTTTCCATTTAAAGTACCACAGAGCCACAAAAGCATACGTGAACTTTAAATGGCATTCATCAGCAACTCGGTTTCCTGAATTACATTATCGCATCCTGAAAAATATGCAAATGGACGACATTTCCATTGCTGAATGTTCTCATTATGCTTTCTGAGCACTGTTAACCCAGCAATGGGTTTAGAAAATTCTCCCTAACACAAGATTTCAGTAAACATGCAGGCTCATAATTAGCACAAGGATACGGCTCCCTCTGTGCAGTAGCCTTGCCTTTGATTTGGCATTTCCAAACAATCATTGGAAGAAAAATATCCAGCAATTGGCAGTCTGTTACCTCTGAAGAATTACCAGCCAAACATGATATGTGGACTCAAACAGGGATAACTTCAAAGAGGTCATGATGTCATGGTCTCTAACTGGATCACTCCACCCTCTCCCACCTCATAGAGGAGGTTTGACCTCTGCTGGTACTCACATTCCTGAAAGAATAGACTTGAGTTGAGCATTTCCAAAGGTGCAAAATAAAGTACAATTAAAAAATAGTCAATTGATACTTTCAGCAAGATGGTGGACTAGGCAGGTGCACTATATGGACCCTCTACAACATAGGTGTTGTTGTTGTTAAGAGTCATTGAATTGGCTCTGACCCATAGCGATTCTGTATAGCAGCTGAGAGATCAAATGAAGCAGACACAGATGAAAATTCTGGAATCCTGAACTTCAGAGGGAAGGTTAGAGAAGTAGATTGAGTGTTTACTGGAGTAGCAACTGTGCAGGGATAGTGAGAGAAGGGACCAACTCATGTACAGCCAGTGAGACACAAAGCAACCATCTTGTGAGGAGCACTGGCAAAGGAAGGAGGCCTGACAGAACAGACTCACACAGGTGACAGGAAAACTGCAATTCCTTATTTTTCCCCATGGTGACCAGAGGTGTAGCCAGCTCCCACCCTTATCCACCCCCAGTACAGACACTGTTCTCTGGGAATTCTGAGCCAAATGGTTCGGAGTCACGTTAGTGTGAGGTGGCAACTGGCTTTGCCACTTTGGTCTGCTGCTTAGGTGCCTGGATTTAGGCAGGATGGGCTCTACACTTATAGAACTCAAAGAGGCACCAGACCACCACACCAGCATTTAACCAGTCCATGGAGAAGGACGTCATAGTTGGCAAAGTAGAGGGTCAGCAAAAAATAAGAAGAACCCCAACTAGATGGTTTGGCACAGTGGCAGCAGCAACGGGCTCAAGTGTAACAACAGACACTGAAACCAGCTCCATCAAGGGCCTCCATCAACTACTTTCGGATTGAGTGCCTTCAACACAAATAACACTGAGGCTGATAGGAATTCCATCTAGGGCCTTGAACTCCTCTATCACATCCTTCCCACACACATCTTGTAGGATCCTTGGCTTGCAGGAACCCCCGAGAGTTTTCTTCTCTCCGGATCCAAGAGCTGTACTGTTTTTTCATTTTTGTTTTTGTCTCTGCAGGTCCAGCAGCTGCACTGTTTTTTGTTTTTGTTTTTACCTTTTGTAGTTTCATTGTTTTATTTGCTTATTCTTTCTCCTCCATTTTCTTCGCTTTCCTTTTCCTTGATTTTATCCTTTCTACCTCAGCTTTTGATTTTCCTTCTTTTCTCCTGTTTCTTATTTCCCCACTTCTTTCTTTTCTCCCTTTTGATCTTTCTTAACGACTCTCTACTATCTCTTTTCATCATTCCTCTCCCTCGTTTTTCTAAGTGTTTATTTTTTATTTCTTCCTTTTATTTCTTCTCTTATCTTATATAGCTCCATTTCACTGTACCCCTTTCATCTTTATAGTTATTATATTATTTTTTCTACTGTTGCAGCCTGTTTTTATTTATTATTTTATCTTTAACATTTACTCATCCCATTGTTGGTCCCTAGTTTGTTTATTCTGTTTTGCTTTCTTGTGTGTATGTGTGTAGGTGTGTGTATGAAGGGTTTTCTCTTCCCCACCTGATAGGAGACAGCAATACACAGTGCAGCCACAACTGTATCCTCTGAAGCTCCATCCACTGGGCAAGAGTCAATACCAGATCCTATCCACCTGCTCAACAATAGACTGCATCCAACACAAGCTGAACACGCCCTAAACTGAGCTGAACAAAGAGCTAATAAAACAGTATACACACTTCCCTTCTCTAACTACACTCACAGGAGACCATTGATGAGAACTTAAGAGCACATCAACACATAATCATCAATTAAATACAAATATGACAACCCCATAATGCCCAAAGACAACAGACAATTTTAGCTAACACAAAGAAATGAGAGAATGGCTCAAACAAAAGTTCAAGATACTGAGCCAGAAAACATTTCTGAGAAAGAAAAAGTAATGGAACTAACTGGGAAAAAAATTCAAAAAATTATATTTAGGTACCTTATTAAGATTGACATAAAGATCAAGCAAAGTAAGGATAACACAGAAAAAAAATATTTAGAAGAATTCAGGGAAACACTACAGAACAAACAGACAGAGTAAATGCAAATTTTGGAAAAAGCAAAATAAATGCAATTAGAAATTCCAAAGATTAATCCTAAGATTTCAGAAATGGACAATACACTGAAAGGGCAAAGGAGTAGATATGAAGCAATAGAAACCCAAGTTAGTGAACTTGAAGATAAATCTCTCAATTCTAGTATGCTAGACGAACAATCAGAAAAAAAGAATGACGATATCCAATGAAAGTCTAAGAGTCATGTGGAACACCATGATAAGGAACAACTTATGGGTAATCAGAATTCCAGAACAGGAAGAAACAACGAAAAGGCCAGTGAAAATTGCCGAAGAGTTGTTGGAAAAAAACTTCCCTAACATCATGAAAGATGAAAAGATAAGCATACAAGAGTCTGAACGAATCTCCAAACAGGATAGAACTCAAAAGGGAATCACCAAGACTTACATAATCAAACTTTGCAGAACCAAAGGCAAGGAAAGAATCCTGAGAGCAGCTTGAAAAAAAATGAAAAGTTACCTCCAAAGTAAAACCAATAAAACTAAGCTTTTTATATCTCAGTAGAAACCATGGATGCAAGAATGCAATAGGATTACATACACAAAATTCTGAAAGAAAAAAAATTGCCAACCAAGAATCATATACCCAGCAAAGCTGTCCCTCAATAAGATGGTGAAATTAGGATATTTCCTGGTAAATACAAATTGAAGGACTTTGTAATGACCAACTCAATGAGATGGACTGGCAGAAGCAATGGGCTCAAATATTGTCAGGTTAGCACAGGATCGGTTAGTGTTTCGTTCTGTTGTACATAGGGTCATTGTGAGTTGTTACCAACTTAATGGTACCTAATAACAACAATAGACCAACTTCACAAGATTTTTGAAAGAGTGTTTTTTGGACTGAGAATCAACAACAGTAGACAACAACCTGAGATTATGATATATGACAATACCACCCAGAACTCAATCCAGATATACAAATATTTCAAGTAAAACAAGCCTACAAGACTGAAATAAAGAATCAGAGATATCAATTTATAAGGAAGTCAACTGCCAAGGAAATAATGTAGATACAGAAATTCCAAAGGGCTGGTAGGTAAGTCAAGTAGACATCGAGATAAAAAGCCTTCTAAAATAGAGGGAAAAAATTAATAAATTGCAGGGTAACCTCAAAGAAAATTTATACCCATGCACATCAAAATTTAAAAAAAAAAGAGGAAAACCAGAAAGATTTAGTAAACATTTGTTGTTGTTAAGTGCTATGGAGTCAGTTCTGACTCAGAGTGACTCTGTATAGGGTTTCTAAGCAGGGATTGGTGAGTTTGAACTGCTGACCTTATGGTTCAAACTGACCTTGTGGTTCAGTGCTTTCTCCCACAGTGCCACAGCAGGACTTCACACAACAGAAATTAAGAAAACAGCAAGAAAATACACAAACAAAATGAACTTAGCACAGAAAATTATGTGAAACAAAGAAACCAGCAAGACCACACACACACACACACACACACACACACAAACACACACACAGCAAAATTACAGTAATCAATTGTTATCATTTGCTGTTGCTGTTGTTAGGTGCCATCGAGTCAGTACCGACCCATAGTGACCTTTTGCACAGCACAACAAAACACTGTCAGATCCTGGGCCAACCTCACTATTGTTGCCACACTTGAGTACATCGATGCTGCCACTTGGCCAATCCATCTTGTTGGGGGTCTTCCTCTTTTCCTCTGACCCTCCATCCTACCAAACATGATATCTTCTCCAGCAACTGCTCCCTCCTGACAATATGTCCAAAGTATGAGAGATGAAGTTTGGTCACCTTGGCCTCTAAGGAGCACTATGGCTGCATGTCTTCCAAAATGGATCTATTGGTTCTTTTGGCAGCCCATGGCACTTTCAACATTCTCCTCCAACCCCATAACTCAAAGGCATTAATTCTTCTATGGTCTTCCTTATTCACTGTCCAGCTTTCACATGCATATAAGGCTATTGAAAATACCGTGGCTTGGGTCAGGTGCACCTTAGTCCTCAAGCTGATATCTTTGCTCTTCAACACTTTAAAAAGGTCTTGTGCAGCAGATTTGCTTAATGCAATACGTTGTTTGATCTCTTGATTGCTGCTTCCATGAGTGTTGATAGTTGATCCAAGAAGAATGAAGTCCTTGATAACTTCAATGTTTTCTCCATTGATAAGAATGCTGTTATGATTGATAAGATAATGAGTCTTCCTCCAATCTTGATGCCATGTTGTTCTTCATAGAACCCAGCTTCTCAGATGATTTGTTCAGCATACAGGCTGAATAAGTATGGTGAAAGGATACAACCTTGTCACACACCTTTCTTAATTTTAAAACATTCTGTGTTCCCATGTTCTGTTTGAACAACTGCCTCTTGGTCCAGGTACAGATTCCTCAGGAGCACAATTAAGTGTTCTGGAATACTCATAGTTGGCAATGTTATCCATAGCTTGTCATGATCCACACAATCAAAAACCTTTGC
>NW_006408691.1:4674758-4677659 GCF_000296735.1 Chrysochloris asiatica | reverse complement strand
AGGATTTAAGACTTCAGTACATTTTTGGAGATGACCCAATTCAATCCATGCCATATAATCAATACTATATAAGGGCTAGATGTTATCAGTAATTCCAAACCTGGAGTCCTAAGTAAGAATGGGGCTAGGCAGGTTACTTCTCCAGTTGCTTAATAGCAATGTGTGTGTCTGCCCATGACATAGTCTCTGGACACACTGCAGATCCATGATGACCCACATCATCTTCACAATCATTAATATGTTTGAACCCATTGTTGTGACCACTGGGTGTTTTGACAGAGTCTGGAATAACCACACTATTCCATTGTAATCCATGGGTTTTTCACTGTTGAAGTTTTAGAAGCAGATCGCCAGACCGTTTTTCCTAATTGTCTTAGTCTGGGAGCTCCATTAATACCTGTCCACCATGAGTGACCCTACTAGTGTTTAAAATACCAGTAGCTTTCAGCATCAAAAGCCACCACAGAACACCAAACTGACAGCTAGGTAGGTGGTGGCAGCTGGCTCTACACTTGTCTTATGGGAATGCATTCAATTTTCTGATGAATGAAGTTTAATGAAATCAAGTCATTTTGAGGTTATTTCCTTCAGGCCATGTGTCCTCAGTGGTGAGGATAGCTTTATTATTATTATTTTCTTGCTGTTGTTGGGACAACTAAATTTAGTGGTTTGCTTGGGAATTCATCCAATGACATTCTTCCCAGGGCTTCTCAAGTCAAAGGTTGGTTTACAATGAGATCATTTGAACTGTCTGTTCCCCTAATGAGTCCTCTGGCAGGGCCCCCAGAAGCACATCCCTCCACTTTGATAATTAATGATAAAATTGCCGGCTAAGAAAACGCACCAGAGAATATTTTTAATTTCACTTCTGCCATCTATCCTCAGCATTGCTCCCCCTCTGATTTTATTACTGTGACATTTTTGGTTCTCTGGCCCCCACAAATGGAGACATAAAGAATGGCCACTAAGAATTGGGCTCAGAAAGACCTGGAGGTGAGAAGTTAATGAACAAAGATGAGGAGGGCACCACCAGGACTCCACATCAACATCGCAGAACCCAGATCTCCCCACTGGGGTTCCTGCAAAGTCAGGGCTACCACCGGGTACTCAGGGCTGACAGGACAGTTCTGACCTGGATTCTGACATCCTCTCACTAATTTATCTCTTATCTCATTGAGAGTTTCTGTAGTGAGGACACACAGTTTGGAATGCAAACCATTATCACAGATACACACTCTAGGATTTGTTGTTTCTGTTGTTAGTTGCTGTGGAGTTGACCCTGGATCTTGACTCCTGGAACCTCATATGTTGCAGAGTAGAACTGTGCTCAGTGAGATTTTCAATAGCCTGCTTTTCAGAAGTAGAACACCAGACCTTTTTTCTGAAGTACCTGAGTGGGTTTGAAACACCAACCTTTCCACTGGTAGGTAAATGTTTAACCACTAGCAGTGGCCAGGGACTCTGGGGTTTATATATTGTTTATTGAACTGAGGTCTCTAGTTGGCACACACACACACACACACAAAAATATTGGTGGTTTGAACCCATCCAGAGGTTGGAGATTTGTTTCCACAAAGAGTACGGCCAAGAAAACCCTATGGAACACAGTTCTACTCTGCCGTACTTGGGGTCAATTCAATAGCAGTGAGTTTGAGAGTTTTTTGAAGCTGAATGGAATGTGCAAGACAGGCATCTTTTCATTATATGCAATTGCCCTTCTCCCTCTGAAAAGAAGGACTTATTATGCAATATTCATATGGGTGATTAAGAGGTGTTGGGGTTAATTGTAAGTATCAACAGGCTGGAATGTGGGACCCAGTTGTTTTTTTCAAACATGCATCTAGATGCTGCTGTGAAGGTATTTACACATGATTAACATTTACAGTTGAAGAGCTCTATGTAAAGGAGATGACCCTAGAAAATGTGGTGGGTCTTGTCCAATCAGTTAACGGTCAAAGAAAAAAAACTGAGGCTACTAAGAGGGGAAGGATTCTGCCTCAAGACTCTAAATAGATACCATATTGGCATTTCCAGACCACCATCTGACCTAAAGATTTTGACAGTACTTACAATCACATAAACCAATTGCTTAAGATAAATATCCCTTTTGTTCTTCTTACTCTCTCTGACCACCCCAAAACCCCTACACTGGCCCTCTCTTTATATTCTGATTCTGTGGAGAACACTGACTAATACAAAGGTGTATGTTGACGGATGCCAGGGCCCACCGGAAGGCAGAGTGGTGTCATCAAGAGGGCAACAGGAAAGTTCCCCTAATAAAATGTTGTTAGAGAAGCTGTTGTTGTTAGATGTTGTTGAATTGGTTCTGACTCAAAGCAACCCCATTGGCTTCTGAAAAAGATGGCAGATCGGGTGGAAGTGTAATGACGAGCTCTGCCGAGAACAACACGGAATACAGGACCAAGAAGGCTCAGGGAATGGTCCCAGTACTCTGAACCACATATAAAAAGGAATATTTAGAAGGTTGGAAGACTTACAGCTGGGGAGTTTATGGCAGAAGCAAGAAATCTATTGCTTCCTGGTTTGGGACGCTCAGCTACTCCAGGATCCACCATTTTGGGTGGGGTCAAGTGGGAAAAGGATCAGAGCAACCACGGACGCCTGACAGAGCCATAGAGATAGAGGTGTGGACATTCTTTTTTTATTTTGGTATCTTTTCATTGGTCCCTTGCTGTCTGTGTACCCCCATTCTGGCAACTATAAGGGTGCCTGAGCTAGTGGATACTCCAGCCCCACCCTCGGAGGGTTCTACTACGCACGTGCATAGATCGCCACAAAATTTAAAGAGAGTATCCACTTAAAACCAAACGGCCAACAGATGCTCAGTCCAAGAGCAGGCCTTGAACTTTTCTTGTTTGCTTTTTGTTCTGTTTTTTAACA
>NW_006408691.1:4666142-4673904 GCF_000296735.1 Chrysochloris asiatica | reverse complement strand
TAGTTGGCAATGTTATCCATAGCTTGTCATGATCCACACAATCAAAAACCTTTGCATAGTCAATAAATCACAGGTAAACATCTTTCTGATATTCTCTGCTGTCAGCCAAGATCCATCAGACATCAGCAATGATATCCCTCATTCCACAGCCTCTTCTGAATCCAGCTTGAACCCCTGGAAGTTCCCTGTGAATGTATTATTGTAGCAGTTACTGTATTACCTTTAGCAACACTTTACTCACATGAGGTATTAAAGAGATTGTCCGATGATTTCCGCATTCTGTTGGGTCACCTCTCTTTGGCATGGGCACAAATATGTATGTCTTCCAATCAGTTGGCCAGATAGCTGTCTTCCAAATTTCTTGGCAGAGATGAGTGAGTGCCTCCTATGTCGCCTCACTTTCTTGAAAGATTTCAATTTTTATTCCATCAATTCCTGGTGTGTTGTTCTTTGCCAATTCCTTCAATGCACCTTGGACTTCCTCCCTAAGTATCATTGGCTGTTGATCATATGCTGCCTGTTGATATGGTTGAACATGAACCATTTCCTTTGGTACAGTGACTCTGTGTATTCCTTCCATCTTCTCTTGATGCTTTCTGCATCATTCAATAATTACACTGATGTAAATGGATCAAAAGACAAAGAGAGCAGGATGGATAAGAAACAGGATCCTTCAATATGCTGGCTACAAGGGACACATCAGAAAGATAGAGGCAGTCCAAATGTCCATCAACAGAAAAATGATTAAACTTTTGAACATACACATGATATGCAACACTGAAGTATAATGATGAATAATGAAGAATAATGATATGTCACCACATGGATAAACCTGGAGGACATTATGCTGAGTAAAATTAGTCTATCACAAAAGAACAAATATTGTAGGAGAACAATGTTGTAAAAGTTTTATCAATACTAAGATATCAGTATGGACAATACATTGAAAGAGCAAAGGAGTCTATTTAAATCAATGGAACTTCGAATTAGTGAGCTTGAAGATAAGTCTCTCAGTACTAGTCTGCTAGAACAGTCAGAAAAAAAGAAGGAAGAAATCCAAAGAAAGCCTTACAGTTATGTGGAACACAATTAAAAGGAACAACTTAGAGGTAATCAGATTTCCAGAACGAGAATAGACAATAGAAAGCACAGAGAAAATTTCCAAAGAGTTGTTGGACTAAAACTTCACTAACATCATAAAGGAGTCCTAGTGTGGCAATGTGGGTTAATGTGCCAGACTGCAAAGTCGTTTGAACTGCAAGGTCAACGGTTCAAGCTCACCAGCCACTCTTTGGAAACCCTATACAAGGTCACTATGGGTTGGAACCAACTCAACAACACTTAACAACAGCATCATAAAAGGTGAGACTATAAGCGTACAAGAAGCAATCAATGATGATGGAGGCAAAATTATTTATGAGCTAGAGAGTAGACACATCTTAACATAGTTGACAGAGCAGGCAATATACAACAAGAGGGAGGTTAGAAGAGAAAAAATGAATGCAGTGGAAGTACACAAGGGAGGAATGCAATAGTTAGAATGAAATGTTGTTAACTGTTGGCACATGAAAGGGATTGCAGGCATTGTAATGAAGCAAATATATGATTTAATAAATGCAAAACTGATGATCTCCTCTGTAAATCTTCACTCAATTATAAAAAATTACTTTAATATAAAAAGATAGTAAATAACACCTCACAACTTCAAGAGTGTTGTTTTTGGGCAGGCTCACAACTCAAGGCAACCTCATGCACAATGGAACAAATTATTACCTGTTCTGCAGTATCCCCATGATTGGTTAATGTTCCATTGTTATCTGTAGGGTTTCCATTGGTTGATTTTCAGAAATAGATCACTAGACGTTTTTTTCTAGTTTATTTTAGTCTGGAAACTCTACTGAAACCTGTTCAGCACTATAGCAATGTGCAAGCCTCCATGGGCAGATGAGTGATGGCTATGCTAGGTGAGTAACTGCAGGTCTCCTACATGGAAGGCTAGAGTTCTACCACTGAGCTATCATTGCCTTCATTCGACATAAATATTTCATTAAAAAACAGAGACAGTGTGGTGGAAACCACCCGGTGAAAAACAGAGAAAGTTTTGAATAAATAGGTGGAAGAGGACCTGGTGTGGATCTGTGGAATAAAGCACTGGACCACAAGGTCTGTGTGAACTGCAAGGTTGTTAGTTCATATTCATCAGCTGCTCCTTAGAAATCCTACACAGGGTCAATATGAGTCAGAACCAACTTGATGGCACTTAACAACAACAACTGTATAATCGACATGAATTCATTTATGTAGATTATACAAGATATATATATATATAAGATATACAAAAGATATATAAATGAAATGTAGATTATACAAAAGATATATAAAAGAAATTCATTTTCTCCCCTTCCATTCTAAATAATGTATACCATTCCAAGGGTCAGTTTATGCAATCCCAAGTTAGCTGTTGAGTTGAATTAGGAAGAAATTAATCAAAATCTTCATGAACCCATTCCAAACTATAACAATTGTTTTTGCCAAGTGGGCTCGTTGTTAATTTATCAAGCTGATATCTTGGGCAGATTTTGTTGGTAGGTGCCATTAAGTGAACTCCAACTCACAGTGATCTTTTATGCAACAGAACAAAATGCTGCCTGATCCTGTGCCATCTTCGTGATCATTGCTGTGCTTGAGCCCATTCTTGTAGTCCCTGTGTCAATGTGTCTTGTGGAACATCTCTCTCATTTTCACTGACCTGTACTTTACCAAGCATAATGTTCTTCTCAAATAATTGGTCCCATTTGATGACTAGAACCAGGGAAGTGCTAGGATGAGGCAACAGAGGCACTTGCTCTTAAGGAGGCATTCACTCCCAGGGTCCTGTATATGCAGGGTTAAAACTTGCATGCACCTGAGAGTGGTGCCTCCTAAATTTTGCACCCTAGGTCCATCATTGGCATCCTTCTCACTCTGGTGCTAACTGATGCATGTTGTTTTCAGTCTAAAGTGGGCCTGGGATTTTTCTAAAATCTGTATTGAATTCAAACTGAAATCACCTCTGTCAAAAGTAAATAAACAAAACCTATGATTCAGCTCTGTAGGGATGGCTCAAATACCCCCTGCAATAGCCTGGGCAGCAAGGAGCAATAGAAAAATGTAATTGCTAATGTAGGGAGATCAAATAAAGGCGCTTGAATATTGTGGGAATATTTCATTTCTTTCTAATTTGTTGCAAGGCACTCTCAGCAAGAACATCACAAAGATTTTCTTCTCCCTTGTAGAGGCTTTGATTTAAATCCAGACCTAAAATGACTCGAGGCAAAAAAGAAAACTATAGAGTGAGCAAAAGTTACTTTCCATATATAATTGGAGAAAATGGAATGGATCTTGTTGTTTGGGCCCTTTGTTAAAAAGTTTTTCCCAGAAACTCTTTACAAACAAATTTTAGAGAGACCTAACTTTTAAGTGTCTCTGGTGGTCATTCTTAATTTGACAGATAAAAATGTTTGACAGCGTTTTATTTTTGTTTTGTTGGGTGGTTTTGTTGTGGGGTGGTTTGTGGTGTTTTTGGTTTTTTTTGTTTTTTGTTTTTTTTTTTTTTTGTTTTTGTTGGGTGGTTTTGTTTGTTTTGTTTTGTTCCTGCCTTTAGTCTTTTGTGAAGCAACAGCATTGATTTAGCCAAAGAACAATAAAGATTCCTCTAGTTTCTAGCTACTTTTAATTATGGACAAGAAAAAAACGGCAAAAGCCTGTCATTGCCATCACAGAGAATAATGTGTACCATTACTCAATAGATTTGTACTTTAGATGCATTGTCTGTGGTCATCCTTAATGGAAACTAAACTGTTTTTATAAGAGTTCAGGACTGGGATGCTCAGGGAAAATCTCCATCAAAAAGGTCAACAGAAATCAGAGGCAAGGTATGGAACTAAATCCAGGCAAACTTGAACACATAATGAGTCCAAATGCTGCACACACAGCCCTCCCCTAATAAGATTTTGTCATAAAAATCAACTGCTACACACAAAAGTCCATATTAAGTGTCAAAACTGCAACACACAAAAGTGTCAAAACTGCAACACACAAAAGTCTATATTAAGTCCTCTCAAAGGTGCAAAGCCCCAAGCAAAATTCCAATTACCACAGCTGGAAGTGACCCAGAGACTTGTAAATTGAAAGAACCCCTTGTACAAACAGTGAGAGGTAGGCACCTCTTTCTGATTTCCTTTGTCTTTGCTCCACCATCAAAAGTCGGGAGAAGGGAAGAGACAAGAAATGAAAGGAAGAGGTAGTAATAGCCACACTTAGTTCCCATGTAAAATTTTTCCAAAAAGTTGTTGGATTTCTATTATAACAACAGCTTTCTGATTATAATATTCCAGAGATTTCTCTAGAACATTAGGTCAAGATTACTCTGACATTTCAAATCAACCCACTAATTAGAAGAATATACCCAAGATCGAGTAAGTGATGGCTATTGTTGTTATTTTTTGTTGTTGTTAAGTGCTGTTGCGTCAATTCTAACTAATAGGAACACTGTATAGAGTTTCCAAGGAGTGACTGGTGGGTTTGAACTGCCAACCTTGCAGTTAGCAATCTATTGACTGTGTGCAATACAAGAGATCATTTTTATATGATCTTTCTTTCCATGGTATCACAAAATAGCTAGATGGAACAATGCAAATGAGGTCCTTGTGGTCCATCAAGAGGATTAGATAACTTGATAATTTAAGTAAGGTGCATGGCACCCTTGTGAAGTTAGGACAATTAGGTATATGGAACTCCAAAAGAGAATTGGTCAGTTTTGTCATCCCACTAGGTATGGAAAAAAAAATTAAGCCTTGGATAGTAATACTGAAGAATTCTTTCTATGGGCAAAGTATTGAATGATATAGAAAGCACCAAATGAAGCTGGAAGGAATACACAGAGTCACTGTATCTAAAGGAATTGGTCAGCATTCAACTATTTCGGGAGGTTATTGTTGTTAAGTGCCATTGAGTTGGCTCTGACCCATAGTGACCCTGTATAGGGTTTCTGAGGAGTCACTGGTGGGTTTGAACTTCCAACCTTGCAGTTCAAACTTACCTTTTAGTTTAAAACATCATCCTGCAGTGCCATAGCAGGACAAATAACCAATGGTATTAAAGGAAAAAGTCTAAGCTGCACTGAAGACATTAGTGAGAGACAAGGCTCCAGGAATTGATGGTATAACAACTGAAGTATTTCAACAAACTGATACAGTGTTGGAAGTACTTACTAGTCTTTGCAAATAAATTTGGAAAACAGCTACCTGGCCAACCAATTGGAAGACATTAATAATTGTGCCCGTTCCAAAGATATTTTATCCAACAGTATGTGAAAATTGTTGAATAATTTCATTAATATCTGTGATTGTTGATGTTTTGTGTCAATTTGATTGTGCCAGGATTCTCAGAAGTTTGGCAGTGAAAACATAGCAATCCCCCATGATGAGATTTAATATAATGTAATAAAATCCACAATGAGATCGGCTGTAAGTGGCCAATCCATTGAAAGGATGTTTCCTTGGAGGTGTGGCCTGTTTCCAATATATTGGACACTTAGGCAAAGCTTACATGTCTTCTGCTGTGTCAGGACCCTGTATCTGGCTCATCCTCTGGACTTGAGACAGTGGTCTGCTCTATTGCCTGCTGACCACCTGACCTGCAGATCTTGGTTCATCTGATCCACCAAAATGAGGTTGTCGTTCCGTTGTGCATAAGTCACTATGAGTCAGTACCAGCTTGATGGCACCTAACAACAACAACAACCTCGAAACTGTGTGAGCCATTTCCTTAATATAAAGTTGTCTTTATATATGCATATATAAGCTTCACTAGCTTTGCTTCTCTAGAGAACTCCGCCTTAGACAATATCACACACATGTAAAATGTTGCTGAAGATAACTCAAAAATGGTGACAGCAGCACATCGACAAGAAGCTACCAGAAATTCAGGCAGGATTCAGAAAGAGGACATGAAATTAACAATTTCATTGCTGACACCAAATGTATCTTGGCTGAATGCAAAGAATAGCAGAAATAGGTTTACTTGTGTCTTACTAACTTTGCAAAGGCATTCAACTGTGTGGACTATAACAAAGTAAATAACATTGCAAACAGTGGGAAATATTTGTTCTACACAGAACACTTAATTGTGCTCATACTGGATCTGTATATATAATTGTTCAAACAGAACAAGGAGATACTGCTTGTTTTAAAATCAAGAAAGGTGTACATCAGGGATGTATTCAAATAGCAATAAGCAAGCTTAAAATATGGCCATATTTCAGTATAACAAAAGGGGACAATGTATTAAATGATTGCTGTTTTGTTAGTAATAATTACATTGCTTATGGGCATTTTGACCACATTGTCATGGATAATTTGAAGCTGCTAAGCTGCTATAGCAGGAGCTCTGGTAGCGTAGTGGTTACGAATCGGGCTGTGAACCTTAAGGTCAGCGGTTCGAAACTACCAGCCGCTCCGCAGGAGAAAGATGAGGCTTTCTACTCCCGTAAGGATATACACCCTCGGAAACCCTGTACAGGGTCGCTATGGGTCGGAACCGACTCGACGGCACTTAACAACAACAACAAAGATGCTATAGCAAAGTGGGGCTCTTGGTGTGGTGCTGTATGTTCAGCACTGGACTGTGAACTACAAGGTTGACAGTTCAAACCCACCAGCTGCTCCTCGGAAACCCTATAGAAGTTCACTATGAGTCAGAACCAACTGGATGGCAGTTAACAGCAACAACATAACAAACTTAATCTTATTATTAGTTTCATGTCACAGACATTTCTTAAATATTCTGAGGTAAAATCTGAGTCCTGATTTTCACATATCAATATTTAATTTTAAATTATCATTAGATTTTGTAGTATGTTCCAATGCTGACTATGATCCTCTTACTATTTTCATGACTCTTTGTTTAATTTTTAATTTTCTTTATTGCTTTTAAATCTTTTCTTTAACTTACTTTTCTTGTATTTCTATCTTTTTTCTATTTTCACAGAAATGCTTCTTCACTTACACAGACCTTTTCTTCACTTACAAAGACTTTCTTATCTATACTCTAACAAACTTTCTTTTAGTTATCTGATCATTTAACTATTTCTAGAAGAACAACCAAGTCTGTCTTGGAAGAAGTACAACAAGAATGCTCCTTAGAAGTTAAGATGGCGAGACTTCATCTCACATACTTCAGACATGTTGTCATTAGGGACCAGTCTCTAGAGAAAGATATTATGCTTGGTTGTTGTTGTTAAGTGCTGTTGAGTCAGTTCTGACTCATAGCAACCCTGTATAGGATTTCCGAGGAGCAGCTAGTGAATTTGAACTGCCAACCTTGCAGTTCAAACCAACCTTGTAGTCCAGTGTATTATCTTGCATCACCACACCACTTTACCAAGAATCATGACCTTCTCTAGGGACTGGTCCCTCCTGACAACATGTCTCAAGTAAGAGACGCTTGTCATCCTCACTTCTAAGGAACGTTCTGGCTGTACTTCTCCCAAGACAGATTTGCTTGTTCTTCTGACTGTCCATGGCCCTTTCAACATTCTTTATAAACAACATAATTCACATGCATAGATTATTTTATGGACTTCTTTATTCATTATCTAGCTTTCACATGCATATGAGGCATATGAAAATATGATGGCTTGAATCAGGTGCACCTTAGTTCTCAAAGTGACCTCTTTGTTCTTTAACACATTAAAGAGGTCTTTTGCAGAAGATTTTTTTTT
>NW_006408691.1:4665319-4665786 GCF_000296735.1 Chrysochloris asiatica | reverse complement strand
AGTCCCCAGCCACTCCATCTCTCCACCACGTCATCATCTCTGCCTCCATCTCTGGTGTCACTGCTTTTTTAGATAGGGTCCCACACTCCACTCTTCTCCCTTGATGGTCTTAGGGTCCTTCGCTCCTGAACTGCAAGATCAACCACTCCCCTCCTTTTGTTACAAAAGGTCAATTTTTACATTTGCAACACTCACAATCAGTCCTGATAGCAATTATTCACTATTGAACCACAAGAGTCTTATTCCCATCTTCTTTCACCAGCCCCATCCAGGTAGGTTGGAAACCATTAAGTGGAGATTCTACCTTCCCCCATACCCTCTGAAACTAAGCTTCCTCTTGAAAGCTTGTAAACCAGTCACTTCTTGCCTTTGAAGCCCTCCCCCCACCCCATCTTTTGCAGAAGATTTTCTCAATGAACACATCCACATCGTTGGTTTCTTGACACAGTCTTTAGTGTTAATTATGG
>NW_006408691.1:4662211-4664409 GCF_000296735.1 Chrysochloris asiatica | reverse complement strand
TATCAATCAAGAGTTTGTGGATGGAATCCTTCAATATTTCAATTCAAAGCTTGAATTTTTTTCTTCAGTTCTGACAGCTTGAGAAATGTTGAGTGCATTCCCTTTTGGTTTTCTAACTCCAGGTTTTGCACATCTCATTATGATACTTGGCTTTGTCCTCATGAGTTGCCCTTTGAAATTTTCTGTTCAGCTCTTTTACTTCATTTCTTCCACTTCTTTGGCATCTCTACTCTAGAAAGCAAGTTTCAATCTCTTCTGACATCCATTTTGGTCTTTTCCTTCATTATTGTCTTATTAATGACCTTTTGCTTCTTCTTGCATGATATTCTTGATGTCATCCCACCACTTTTCTGGTCTTCAGTCATTAGTGTCTAATGCTTCAAACCTGTTCCTGAGATGATTTCTAAATTCAGGTGGGAATCTAGGTCAAATTTTGGCTCTTGTGGACTTGTTTTAATTTTCTTCAACTTCTGCCTGAACTTGCATATGAGCAATTGATGGTCGGTTCCACAGTCTTTAGTTGTAGCAAATAAAAACTTATATTAACTAAATTCTCTTTTAGTAAACTTAAAAAGCCTTTGTGTTTGTTCCTTTTTTATAGTCAAAACTTTTTAAGTGTCAAGAATGAACATATTCATTATTAAAGCTTAATACCAGGATACATTTTCTCTGTGGCATAGAAAAAGACTCAGTTAATTCTAATTCATTTATATATGTGTAAGTTGGCCTAGACTTTTTGAAAGACAAGAGAAAACCGATTTTTTTATCCTTCTATTATTTTCTTAGTATACAGTTTAGCCTTTTCTCATGTTCCAGTTTCTTCTGTTTGAGTTAATTGTTGATGTTTTAAAAGTCTTTCTAACATTATTCATGAAAATCAGAGGCACAAAATAAGCAAATTTGGGAAACCTCTTTATTTTTCATAAGGGCAAGAGTAATTTGAGGAGCAGTTTTGTTCGCTACCTTGTCTGCAAGATTGTTTCCCTTAATTTCTGCAAGAAGACAAAAGTCGTTCACTCAAATCCAAATAGTTATGCTCCAAATGATTATCATTTGCAGTTTCAAGGATAAAAGTGGTAGCATTTAAACAAGCATTTAAATTTTGTTTCCATTAGCTGCTACATGTTACAATAAGATTATATTATCTTTAACCCTGGTGGGATGTGGAAAACATTAATACATCATCTGCATACTGTAATTGTTTGGATTCTTTTTAAATTGCAATGATTATAAATCAGCATGATATAATTGAGGAAAGGAATCGAGAGAGTCAATAAAACTTAAGGCATTGCTTTCCAAGTAAAAAGTGTTGTTTTATCCTAAGAGACAATGAATAAATATTGACTTTTAGGGTGGACAGTTATAGTAAAAAATGATGCTGCATACATCAATAACAATAAATGTGTAGCATCCAAAAGGACATTAGAGAATTATTGAAGAGAATTTGAGACTATTAGAAATCTAGGAACAATCTTGGCAGGGACAGTTATCATCATATTATGAAGGCATTCTTTAAGATCTCTTTTAGGTGACTTAACATAAACTTGTCTTAAGGGCTTTTTACTTTGTTCTTCTTGCTTTGCACTAGGCATTCTTGCTGTTATTGTTGTTGAGTGCCGTGTAGTCAGTTCTGACCCATAGCAACCCTGTATAGGGTTTCTGAGGAGCATCTGGTGAGCTTGTGCCACCAATCTCTTGGTTCAAACCAATATTGCAGTCCAGCACATTAACCCAGAGCACCACACCAAGACTCTAGGTGATCTTAGTGCTACAGATTTAGAAAGTTGATATGTGGAAGTCTAGTTTTTTTCAGTCCTATGAGTCTTTTCTTCCTAGACATCTAGAATTAATAAACATTTCTTGTTTTCCTTAAGTAAAACATATTTTGTATAATATCCAGCCTAAGTTATTTAAAAAGATTTTGCTTTCAAGGTTCTCGATTTATATATGATGATAGTTTCTTGGGAACCATTTCATTCCATATTCATTTGAAGCACACTTGCTTAGATTGCTTATTTTGATTGTTCTTTAACTTCTAGATATCTTATTTCCAGTTCTCTGGTAACTTGCAGTAATTGCAAGTACATAATTTAGCATCTCCAAAGGGCTTAGATTTATTTTTCTAGCTATGTATTGTAATTGTAAGTCCATCTGTTTATTCACCTTGTTGTTGTTAAGCACCATGGAGTAGGTTCTGA
>NW_006408691.1:4656581-4657566 GCF_000296735.1 Chrysochloris asiatica | reverse complement strand
AATGCCACCTGTTGATTCCTACTCACCTGACCCTATGAGATTCCACGATTGTACATTTTTATGGGAGCAGACAGGCTCATCTTTCTCCCAAGGAAAAACTGGTGGGTTTAAACCACCCACCTTGTGGTTAGCAGCCCAATGCTTATACCACAACACACTAGGGCTCCTTAAAGGCATGCCATCATTCCAAAAACAAGCAAGCATCAGAACCAAAGTGTTTCTTCATATAAGTGACCAGGGTGCTTGGAATTGGCTCTACTGACTTCTTAAAGCTAGTGTTCCCTAGTTTACTAAGACAATGAGCACGTGTGTTATTGAAACCTGAAGGTGTACTGAACGCTTAATGTGCACTCAGATCTGAATGCATGCTGAAACCTGAACTATGCACTTTAAGGATTCAAAGTTGATGACCTGAGAATGGTTAGTGGCCTGAGACTGCTTCTCCCTAAGTCAGACTATCAGAAATGGGAGTAACAAGGTACCAGACCTGCTAAGCTTAATTTGGCAACAAACTTGTCAAAACATTTAGAGTATGGACTAAAAATATAAGTACTAAGGAAATCCAACACTAAATATAAGAATCATCAACACAAGGAAATGGAATTCAATTTGAGAAGCTTTTTATCTGGAATTAGTCCTGGGAATACAGGGAGACAGTGAGTCCAAATGGTACTGGAAGCCCAACTGCACAATGTCCTTGAGAATACCAAAGATAATACACCTTTGAAACCCACTTCTAACACCAGAAAATGTCTAAGAGTAAGAATGCCAACGAGTACTCTGTTAAAATAAAAGTAAAGAGATTTATTAGAGGATATTATAACTGCCCATTCCAAAGAGAGGTGACCCAAAGGAGTGCGGAAATCATCGAACAATGTCTTTGATATCTCAAGGGAGTAAAGTTTTGCTCAAGGTAATACAGAAACGGCTACAATCATACACTGACAGAGAACTTCCAGAGGTTCAAGCTGGATTCAGAAGAGGC
>NW_006408691.1:4651779-4655502 GCF_000296735.1 Chrysochloris asiatica | reverse complement strand
CTATGAGTCAGTTCCGACTCGATGGCACCTGACAACAACAACATTATAACTGTAGCTGAACAACAATTTGCAAAATTACAAATTATTCCAAAGTACAGAAAATAAGAAGGACTTTTATATAGGAGAAGTTTAGGGAAAGAGTAATCATTAGTCATACATCAATAATTGTAAGTCTTACATCAGTCGACCTATAGACATCCTGTCCTGAAGTTAGTCTGGAAACATTTTGTAAAAATGACTTTACTTACATTTCAAGGATAGGGACAGCTTGGGCAAAATCATTCTTTCTGAGAGTAACTGCTGTTCTGCTTCCCCTTCTTCTGGAGTCAGTGTAGATTAACCCATTACTGTGAGGTCAGCTCAAAAGTCACGTACCTTTCAAATGTGTTACTACAATACAAATGGGGGTCCTGACACTTGTCACTTTGCTCATGACCATGACGTTACTCTGCATGCTAGGTTAAAGCCTCAGAGCCCCTTCAGTCTCAGGCCACATGTGATCTTCAGCTCTATTCATAGAATGTGAATGGGTTGTCGTGTCCAGTGTTTGTTCAAACACCAGTCTGGGTGTTGCTGGGAAGGTATTTTATACATGAGTTCACATCTACAGTTAGTAGACTACAAGTAAATAAAATGACCTTCCATAATGCAGATGGGACTCATTCAATCAGCTGTAGGCCTAAAGAATAAAAGCAAAGGTTTCCCAATGATGAGTGAATTCTGCCTAAAAATTTCTACATAGAAATTCTGTCAGACTTTCTAATCTGCTGGCCTGGCCTGTGGATTTTGGACTTTAGACTGCAAGATCAAAACTTACATGAATTTCCAATCTATCACACACTCTACAGATTCTAGTCTTGCCAATTCTTATAATTGCATGTGCCAATTCCTTAAAATCTCTCTTTTTCTCTCTAGTTCTATCTTTCTCTGTATCAGTAGGTAGGTATGTAGATACATAGATAGATAATTATACTCATATGACATAGATCTTCACTCCAGTTGGTTCTGTTTCTAGAGAATCCTGACTGATACAGGCCCTTTCAGAGATATCCTGTGCAAGTATATTTCATTTGAATTCATTTTGCTCTGTAAATAAACCCAGACCCTGGGTCTTGAGGTATTAATTAATGTCACTGTGATGTGAGTCAGGGATCAGTGCTTGGAGGGACTTCAGGGGAACAAGGGGACATGATGAACTTCTTATTTCAGTGGCAATGGAGAACAAGAGAAGATATATCTTCCCAAACCCACCAGATAAAAGGCATCAGCACCAAGACTTTGTACTGTCTCAGGCATGCTAAGCCAACAAGCATTTAACTGCCTCAAGAATGGCATCTGCAGTTCTGATGACTGTGTGATGTTTTGAAGTTGTTTAAGGTAAAAGTTAGGACAATTTGAGACTCTCAACTGTTGTGAAACAATGAATTTTTCTTTCAATTACTTATGTGAAAGTCGGAGATCATTTGCCAATGTTTTTCTCCACGGTGGCTGTCAGTCAAGTCAGACGAGTTTTGTTTGTTTTCTTTCCCTCTCTCTTTTCTTTTAATTGTGTTTGCTAGTTGCTTGTTCACAGTTCTTGTTGTTAGATGCCATCGCGTCAGTCCAACTCATAGCAACCTTATGCACAACAGAATGAAATACTGCCCAGTCCTGAGCCAATCTCACTATCGTTGCCACACTTGAGCCCATTGATGCTGCCACTTGGCCAATCCATCTGGCTGGGGGGTCTTCCTCTTTTTCTCTGACCCTCCACCCTACCAAACATGATACCCTTCTCCAGCGACTGGTCCCTCCTGACAATATGTCCAAAGTATGAGAGATGAAGTTTGGCCATGCTGGCTTCCAGTGAGCACTCTAGCTGTACTTCTTCCAACACAGATCTGTTGGTTCTTTTGGCAGCCCATGACATTTTCAATAGCCAGAACAGTTGTTGCTGTTATTGTTAAGTGCCAGAACTAATTATAATGAAATGTGAAGCTTTCAAATAGGAAGGAGATTTTTTTTTTCTTTATATTTGGGTATAAAACAATCATACAATGCAATTTTTTTAATACTTAGTGCATATCAGTGAGCTGTCAACAGTTAATAAGTCCCACCTAATGCTATACTTTTTTAACCTTTTACTTACTCAAACCACAGACCCTATGTGTTAGAGGGTTGCCCCTAGTGCTCGGAGCACCTTTCTCTGACACCTGCCATTTTCCTCAGTAATGTACAGGCAAGGCTGAAACCACTAGGGTTTCCTTCACTCTCAGAATACATGTGAACTCCAATCTGATTTACAGAGGGTCTTTTCAGACCAATGGGGCTTCTTAACAACAGAAATGGGCTTCTTCTACTCTGGAGATAGCTCCCACACCATCACAGCTGCCTCAGTTTGGAACACATAGTACTTAACACAAACACACCAAAGAAATGTCTGGCTCTCAAACATACAAATTGAGAGATTGAGTAAATGAGAAGGTCGGGTTGGAATAGAAAGGACATACCAGCACTTGTGGTTACGAATCGGGCTGCGAACCTTAAGGCCAGCAGTTTGAAACTACCAGCGGCTCCGTGGAAGAAAGATGAGGCATTCTGCTCCCATAAAGATTTACAGTCTCAGAAACCCTGTTCATGGTCGCTATGGGTTGGAACCGACTCCACGGCACTTAACAACAACAACAACCAGCATTTTTGTTCTGTTCTGGACATTGTAAAATATAAGAGCATCTTTCTGAAGGTGTAATCTAGGAAAGAAGATGGAATGATGGCAATGGTTCATCTTACACACCAGAGATCTGTTACCCAAACTTTTAAGCAGAGAGTTTTGCCTGTTAAAGAGATTTATACTGATTAGCAAAGCTACATGCATTTAGATAACATTTCCCAACCTCCCTTGCACTTGCTGTGTGATCAATGAGATGTGAGCACAGGTGAGAGTAGATATACCCCTTGGATCATGAACATCTACCACATACAACTTTGCACATGTCAAAGTATAGCTTGCACAAAAGCTATTAGACAAATGGAGAATAAATATGTTTGAAAGATCTACTCATGAATGAGGGAGCCAGAAAGATAGTTCACAAGAGATTTATAAGTATTGGGAGAGGAATAATGTTATTATATCACTAGCTTAACTAAATACATAGAATAGGTAAATCCATAGAGACAAAAATAGATCGGTGGTTACCAGGGGCTGGGAGGATAGGAGAAAGAGGTTCATTGATTAATGAGTACAGAGCTTTTGGGGGTTTATGAAAAAGTGTGAGGCATTATTTAGTGTTGATGATTATACAACATGGATAATGTAATTAATGTCACTGTAGGATAATCACTGGTTTGTGAACCATAAGGTCAGCAGTTCAAGCTCACCAGCCACTCAGTGGGAAAAAGAAAGAGGCTTTTCATTCCCACAAAGATTTCTAACCTTAGAAAACCCAACAGGGTCATTTCTATGAGTCAGAAATGACTTGATGGCATTTAACAACAACAATTGCATTGCACACTTAAAAATGGAAATGGTAAATTTCATGTTATATATATTACCACAATTTTTTTTTAATGTTTTATTGTGAATTATGTGATAGTTTACATGGGAGAACATTAACTTTACATTCATTCTATTGTATATCATTTCATTGCTGTGGTTACAATCCCCTCCATGCATCATTAACCAACCAAAGGGTATACCCTGCAAGCCTGTCCCCCAGTCAGCACACAACCCCTCTCCCTCTCTGG
>NW_006408691.1:4643119-4651404 GCF_000296735.1 Chrysochloris asiatica | reverse complement strand
AAGGGGGTGGGAATGATCTTCGCTGTAAAGATTTGTTCCCTCTTTTGAGCTAATGCATCCATAGGTGTAGGTCAAGTTCATCAAATTGTATCAGATTACTCTTTTTTTCTCCTCTTCTTTCTTCTTCTAGTTGAGTTCTGATCATCAGTCACTGAAGCCAGGTCAAGTGGGTATTATCTGTAAGTGTGGGTATTCTTGTGCATATCCCCTCACTTCTTGTCAGCTGGATGCTTCACTCTCCACTCTAGTCCTCTGTGACTATGTCACTGACTCTGGGCCCAGGAGTTCCCCAGGTCCTGCCATACTGCTGGTCAACCAGGTCTCCACCTGAGTTCACAGGAGTCTATTGAACGTATTACCACAATTTTAAAAAAGGAAAGACATAGTTTATTTTCTCCCAATAAAGAACATACAAGTAGTCAGAATTATTTGTTCCCTTGATATGGGATATCCATGTATTCCTCCATCTTTGGGGAGCAGTTTTTGGAAACTCCTGGAAGCAAGAATGCTGAACTCCAGCAAAAAGAAACTGTTCCTACTAGCCTTGTTCTCATGGAGTTTCTGTTTCTGGACAGCTAACAGAGTATCATAGATGTTCAAACAACACAAATGTGCTAGTCTCACCCATGAAGCTATCTCTGCTTTTGCATCTCACCACAAGCTGTTTAGAACAGGACAGTCATCACTGACCTCACAGTTTTTATTGATGTGTATTTGCTTTTTGCCTGGAGTTTTGGGGTGGTTCAAAAAGTTAAGCAACTGATTATTAATCAAAAAGTTGTTAGTTCAAATCCACCCAGAGGCATCTATCAAGGAATAACTTGTGTTTTACTTCCAGAGGGTTGCACTCATTGAAAACCCTATGGAGCACAGTCCTCTTCAGACACACAAGGGACCACTATGAGTCAGAATCAACTCTATGGAAATGGGATTTTTTTATCTACTTGTTCCTTGAGACCCAACCCCATGAACATAAACTCTGATGGGACAAACTTCAGGTCCTATAATCCCCCATTCCTCCTGATACACAAGTACTTAACAAAGCCTTGTAGGAGCTGGTGAGCCAATCTTCACATCCCTCATAATAAAAGGTCCCAGAATGTGGGGAATGGGGATTAAGGGTGATCATCAACCTTCCACTGGCAGTGTTGATAAGGATTGGCCTTCTCTGTGGATTCAAAAAGAAGTATGCAAGTATATCTGGCCCTGAGGACATGCAGCTGATCTTTCATAACCCAGAGACCAAGAGGAGGCAGAATGATAGTGGCTAAAGCTCCAGATAGGCTCAGGAATCAAGCTCATCTCCTCTCTGGGCCTGGGGCAGATGATATGTAAAAACTGTTGGACTAGGCAACTCAGACCCCTTCCAGATTTAACACTCTTGTTAAGTTACAACACCAAGTTCCTGCTTTCTGTGACTCAAAGGCTTCATTTGTAGCCTGCAAAGTAGCAGTGCCAAAGTCCCCAACAGCAAAGCACAGTGAATTAAAGGCTGGTGATGTCAAGATATTTGGCAAACCAGAACAACACATGTTATTTTTTATACATATACAAGTATATACAAGATGATTGCTTGATCCAGAGTGTGGTTCCAGGATACGGCCAGAAGGTCAGCTTGGGTTTAGCAGACATCTGGAGGATGGCCCATCACTACTTGGGAAAAAGCTATCAGCTGACATTTGGACCTCAGAGACTGGTCTGTATGCCCATTATCATGAGACTGAAAACTCTTTCCCAAGACAATTTTTTTTTTAACCTCCCCACTTAGAGCTAGCCAATGTGTGAGCATCTGGGAGAAGGGGCAGATAATGGAAGCAGAGACACCCATTGAGCCGTCCTCTTATGGACACTCTTACAAAGATTTTGACTGCCACAAATGAAAAAAAAAAAAAAAAAAAGCCCTTGTCATCCTGGTACATGGCAAAGGTACACGCTACCAGCCACATCTGCCTATTTGAGTTAATTTATATTCAATGGGTATCATCTTGGAGAACCCAGTAGAAGAATTACATCAGTCAGTTGGCTCACTTCTGAATGCCTCAGAATTGATCCTGCTCTCAGTATGTCAGCAAGATAAATTATTTGACTGTGACTGTTTGCTGCCTCCAGCAAGTCCACACTCAATTTCATAGCAACATCTTTTATTGATCTTGCTTTATTCCAAGTCACTGTTGGACCAAAGGATACTGTAAGCTAATAGCTCATCCAACGAGAGACCACAGCTCCAAAAGGCCCAGACTCCCTGGAAGGTGGGACCACATTCGATTGAAAAGGAAAATGAATTTCTTATGGATGTCAGGGCCTCTTGAATCTCTCAGTGGGTATCATTTTGAAAGTATTACTTGACCATTTTTCTCCTCCTCGACTTCATTCAAGTGGCTGTTGAGTGGACATGCTCTGTCACACAGATAGAAAAGTATGGAACCTGCTGGGTTTTGAAAAGGTCCTGTTATGGGTTGAATTTTGTCTCCTAAAAATATATGTTGTAAATCCTAACCTCTATCTCTGCCTGTGGTTATAATCTTATTTTGGAATAGACTGCCTGTGTTATGTCAATGAGGCATAACTGGTGTAGGATATATCCTGAGTCAATGTCTTTTTGATATATAAAAGAAATTAAATACAACAGAGACTAGAAAGAGACAAACCAAGCCACATGAAGATTGCCTGAGAGCAGAAGTTCAAATAGAAACTAGATTGAAGTTGTCAAGGATTTAATTTTACTTGGATCCACAGTCAACACTTATGGAAAAAACAGTCACGAAATTAAAAGATATATTGCATTGGGCAAATCTGTGGCAAAACACCTATTCAAAGTATTAAAGAGCAAAGATGTCACTTTGAGGATTAAGGTACACCTGACCCAAGCCATGATCTTTTCAGTATCCTCATATATATGTGAAAGCTGGAGATTGAATAAGGAAAACCTAAGAAGAATCCATTTTCAGGAGAAAAGATGAGACTTTCTGTTACTGTAAAGATGTACAGCCTCAGAGATCCTATGTTGGTTCTCTGTAAGTCAGAACTAATTCCATGGCACATAACCACCACCACCAAGAAAATTCAGTGCATTTGAATTATGGTGTTGGTGAAGAATATTGAATACCCCATGGGCTGCCTGAAGAATAAATAAATTTGTCTTGGAAGAAGTACAACCAGAATGTTCCATAGAACTGAAGATGGCAAGAGTTTGTTTTATGTACTTTGAATATGTTATCAAGAAGGACCAGTCCCTGAAGAAAGGCATCATTCTTGGTAAAGTGAAGGGTCAGTGAAAAAGAGGAAGACCCTCAACAAGATAAATTGACACAGTACCTGCAACAACAGACTCAAACATAACAATTGTGCGGATGGCACAGGACAATACAACAGTGTTTCTTTCTACTGCACATAGTGTTGCTGCAAATTGGAACCAACTCAATGGTACCTAGTAACCATAACAACAGAAGCTCAGAAGAGACAAGCGCCTGCCTCCAGAACCAACAGAGAGAAAGTTATTCCTTAGAGTCAGTACCCTGAATTTGGAATTCTAACCTCCTATATTGAGTAGTTCTTCAGAGCTTTCTCATTACCCCACTGCAGTCTGTCATCTGACATTAGTCATGCACACAATCAGGTAGCATCATTGTGTCTCAAACAAAAGAGGAGAAATATCACCCCCAAAACAGGAGCCTAGAAGTAGTTGAGCCAGAGTTGGGTTACTGGAGAAACAGACAGAGACCAGAGTTCTTGGACTCCATTGCTGGCCTCTGTAGGCTTATCTAGAAGAGGAGATGCTGAGTGAAGCTGCAGGTTCACCTGATATTAATTGTGCTCCTGGTTTGTGCCAAGAATGCCATTTAATGATTTGACTATCATGGCCCTAATTTGGAAGTAAGGCTGCTGAGACTCATAGATGTGGAGCAACACTCACAAGGCCACACAGCAGAATAGCAATCCAGCTGGGACCAATTGGGTGGGGGACAAGGGAATAGTATTACAATTCCCTGCTCCATGAAACCTTGGAAAGCAGGATGGGTCTGGTACAATCTTTCATTCACGTTTTCAATAAAAAGTTATGGAGGGCTATTGTCTATGTTGTCATTAGGTGCCATCGAGATGGTACTGACTCATAGTGACCCTATGGAAAACAAAACGAAACACTGCCCGAGCCTGGGCCAACCTCACTTTCATTGCCATACTTGAGCTAATTGATGCTACCATTTTGCCAATACATCTGGCTGTGGGTCTTCCTCTTTTTCTCTGACCCTACACCTAATCAAACATGATCTCCTTCTCCAGCAACTGGTGCCTCATGACAATACGTCCAAAGTTTGAGAGAAGTTTCACCATCCTGGCCTCCAAAGATAGCCATCCTGTCTATACTTCTTCCAACACAGATCTGTTGGGGTTTTTTTTGCAACCCATTGTACTTTCAATATTCTCCTCCAACACCATAACTCAAATGCATCAATTCTTCTACGGTCTTCCTTATTCACTGTCCAGCTTTCACATGCATATGAGGTTATTGAAAATACCATGGCTTGGATCAGTCGCACCTTAATCCTCAGGCTGATATCTTTGCTCTTCAACATTTTGAAAAGGTCTTATGAAGCAGATTTGTCTAATGCAATATGTAATTCGATTTCTTGACTATTGCTTCCATGAGTGTTGATAGTTGAATCAAGAAGAATGAAGTCATTGAAAACTTCAATCTTTTCTCCGTTAATAAGAATGTTGTTTATTGGTCCAGTGGAGAGGATTTTTGTTTTCTTTACATTGAGATGCAATCCATACCAAAGGCTGTGCTCTTGGATCTTCATCAGTCAGTATTTTAAGTCGTCTTCACTTTCAGCAAGCAAGGTTGTATCATTTGCATATCACAGGTTGTTAATGAGTCTTCCTCCAATCATGATGTCACATTTTTCTTCATAGAACCCAGTTTCTCGGATTATTTGTTCATATTATTATTTGTTCACCATATTATTTGAATAAATATGGTGAAAGAATACAACCCAGTTGCACACCTTTTTTAATTTTAAACCATTCAGTGTTCTCATGTTCTGTTTGAAGAACTGCCTCTTGGTCCATGTACAGATTCCTTATGAGCACAATTAAGCGTTCTGGAATATAATTCTATAAAAACAGCAAGTGGAATTAAGAAGCTTTGGGGGCAGTTGAAGTTTAAGTCAATGGTGGTAAAACAATTTAGAAAATGAAGGTGAGAATATAATCAATGTCACTAATTTATGTATGAGAAATGGTTGAAATGGTGTTTGTTGTTTATTAAGTGCCATCAAGTTCCAACTCACAACAACCTTATAGCTTCCATGTAGTGACTGTTGGGTTTGAATTGCCAACCTTGGGGTTAACTGTTGAGTGCTTATCCTACAGCACCACGCCAGGACTCCTAAAATGGTGTATGTTTACACCATAGTATGGAGCATTGATTGCGGCCATACCATGCAGGTGGTAGAGATTTAGGAGGACCACATGTATCACCCCTGAGGTTGTGCCTAAACTTGACAAATACCTCTGACATTAACCTCCCACCCCTGCTCCAGGAATCTCAATGGTGGACAGAGAGACCCCATCCTATCCTTATATAGGTGCAGTCTGATAGTGAAGATAGATGAGTAAGGAAATGATACACTATCATTGATACCATGGATTGTGAAAGCCCAAAGAAGAGACTTTGGAATGAATCCAGACCTGGTATCAAAGGAGGCAGTGTCAAGAGAATGCTGCCTCTGCTGAATTAAGGGATACCCTGAAGCTGTCCAGGAGAAGGGAGTGGGGCTGGGATTCCCAGCAGAGGGACCAGTAGATATAAAGACCAGAAAGTGAGGAGGATTGGTGGTAGCCATCAAGGAGTGATAAGGGTCTTGATGCTTGAGGTGGAGTGAGGGAGAGGATGTGGGCAGGTAAACGCCAGAGGATGCCATGGTAAAGAAGTTACAATGTGTGCTAGAAACAATGAAGAGACACTACAAGGTTTACAAACTTAAAGGAGGGTCATTGAGTAGAATTGAGAGTTCCTTGCTCACCTTTCCCTTCTCATTCAATGATACCTCCATTCAACCAGCTGCAGACCAAGAACGTACAAGGCTTCACTTGGCCCTGACCTCCACACTGGTATCTGTCCTGGCCATCAGCAACTAAGTGGTGGCAAAGCAGGAACTCTACAGTCAACCAAACATGGCCCCACAGGACTGTGGGACCTCAGGAAAATGTTCTAACCCTTAGTGCCTCAGTTTCCTTATCTGTAAAATGAGAATGATAACAGAACTTATCTCTTAGATTTAAGTCATTCCTTAGCACATAATTAAAACCATGTGGTAACAATGAATGTAAAAAAGTCCTGTCACCTCTACTGCCAACTTTATCCCAAATTCAGCCACTCCTCGCTGTCCCCATGGCCACCACTTTTCCAAGCCACTTCATGGTACTCTGGACATCAGGAGCCTCTTCCTCATGGGTGCCCATGTCTCAGTCTCCAGGGGCTGCCATAACAAAATACCATAAGGTGGATGGCTTTAAAAAGCAGAAATATATTGTCTCACAATTCTGAAAGCTGGGTGTCCAAATTCAGAATGTCATCAATGTCAATTCCTTCTGAGGGTTTTGAGAGACGAATTTTCCCATGCTTCTCTCTTACTTTCTGAGTTCTGTCAGTAATCCTTGGGTTTCTTTTGCTTCTTATAGATACTTCTGCCTCTCAGTATATGGCGTCTGTCTACTCTGTGTGTGAATCTGTTTCCATGTTTGTCCTTCTCTTTTGTAACACACCACTCTACCAGGATTAGGATTAAGATCCACCTTCCTCCCGTATGAATTTATTAAGTTAACTGATAACCTCTGCAGAGCCAAACACTGTTTCTCCAAACCAGGTCACACTCACCTGTGCAGTGCAGGGGTTACTACTTCAGCATATGTCTTGAGAGGACACAATTCAAGTCACAAACTTCTGTGTTTCCACTCTTTGCATTCCAGTTTCCCCCATAGCAGCCAGAGGGATCTCCTTCAAAATAACTAAGAAGATTAATTCGCTCATACCTCCAGTGTCTTCTCGTCACCCCCCAGAATAAACTCTAAAGCTCCAATCAGGAGTCCCACGTCTGGCCCTACCACCTCTAATCTCATTTTCTGCCCCTCCCACCTCAGTTCACCCTTCTCTAAACAGCTACCTAGTTTGCTCCAAACTCATCAAGTTCTTTCTTACATTAGGACTTTTCATCTTGTTGTCCCCACTGTCTAGAGAATGATTCCCTACACTCAGAGAACTTCTCTAAAGACAAAATCCCACCCCCTATCGTCAATCTTTCCCTCTTTACCCTTCCACATTTTCCCACGTATCACACTTCTTGTTGTTAAGTGCCATCAAGTCAATTCCACCACAAGATTATACCTGTCTTCTGCTGCTGCTGTTTCTCTACTGTGCTTGCTGACACATCTCATCATCTTGTGCATTCTTCAGTATTTCAACTCTGTCTTCTATGTCTAGGAGGTTTTCAGCACAGGATCAATGAGTTCCAAAAGATGCACTCCACTCATGACTCTTCTTCTTGGTGGTAGTGAGATCCCCTTTCCACCTCTGGAATTGGCTCTTTTTAATATAACAGAAAGGAAAAGCTACCCAATCCTATTGTTAAAGTTCCATATCCCTTATTTGAATCTTACAAATAGCAGTGGAGCACTGTCAGTACCAGATTATTGAATACTGAAATATGATGAAGAGCACCAAATATTGTCAGATATAATGCTGCAAGATAAGCCCCTTAGGTTAGAAGGCACTCAAAATAGAACTGGGGAAGAGTTGCCTCCTGAGAGTAGAGTTGACTGTGATGACATACATGCAGTAAAGCCTTCAGGACTTTCATTTGCTGATGGGACACAACCCAAAATGAAGAGAAACAGCTGTAAATATCCATTAAATAATCAAAACTCAGAATGTATGAAGTATGAATCTAGGAAAATTGGAAATTCTCAAAAAATGAAATGGAACGGACAAACATCAATATCCTAGACATTAGTGAGCTGAAATGGACTAGTATTGGTCATTTTAAATCTGACAATCACATGGTTTACTGTGCCTGTAATGACACATTGAAGAGGAATGGTGCCATATTCATCATCAAAAAGAACATATCTGTCATGAAATACACTTGTTGGTGATAGGATTATATCCATATGCCTACAAGGAAACAATTTAATACCATTATTATTCAAATTTATACACCAACCACTAAAGCCAGTGATGAATAAATTGAAGAATTCTACCAAATTCTTCAGTCTGAAATTGATCA
>NW_006408691.1:4609588-4611634 GCF_000296735.1 Chrysochloris asiatica | reverse complement strand
ACAAGAACAAGCAAATTGTTCCCAAGGGAGCCATCAAGGCAAGGGATCAGGTCCCCTCAAGGCAAACCCCCTTTCAAGACTGAAACTCAAATGAAATACACTAGCAGCCATACGGTCCCGCTGCTGACCACGTTGGTCACCAATAAGGGGAAGTGGGGGGAAAACAACAATGAAGTTGTGAACTTAGTCTGACTACATTCAATAGTCCCCTATTATCCTGAATTGAGACCTGGTTAACCAGTAGCATGATGAGACCTGGGGACTCCTGGGCCCAGGGTCAGGGACATGACCCTAGAGGACTAGAATGGAGTGTGAAGTATTCAGCTGATATGAAGTGAGGAGAGATGCACAAGAACACCCACACTTGCAGATAGTACTCATTTGACCTGGCATCAATGGCTGTATGATCAGAAGACGACTAGAGAAAGAAAGAAGTGGGGAGGGTAGAAAGAAAAGTTTGCCTTAACTAGTAAAGAATGTCTGCCTTGAGCATTATGCTTTTTTAAAGAACTCTCTATCTGGGCTCAAACTGACAAAAGCAACTTGAAAGGTTAAATGAGAAAATCAGGGGAGGTAAGCTATATTAATTCAGAAAAGGACAAGGAGAATTGCTGCACAATTTGAAAGATAAAATCAATGTCATTGAATTGCATAAGTATAAATTGTCAGATCCGTGTTCATTCTGTTGTGTAAATTCTCAACAACAACAACACATAAATTTTTAAATAAATAATATAAATAAAATTATGGAGTTTGCATGTACAGCACTGTGCTGAAGGGAAAAAGAAAAACAGTACTTAGAGATACCCATAGCTTGTTACTGATCAACCATGCACCCATTTCCCATGCTTACCCGGGACACCTTTGGTGGAGATTCCAGGGAGAAGCTACTTAGGGCCCAGGTGATTCCTGAGAATTGAAGGTTTTGGAAATGGCATCTCCTTTGCTGTGTTGCTTGGCCATTCTGGTGCTGACCTTTGCTTTGTGAACATAAAAGTCTGTTGACCTTTATAAAAACCTTAGAGACTTCAAGTTTTGGTTTGTTTTGTGGTTTTATATGTGGATCTGGAATCTTTGTGAAGTCCCTGGGTGCTAACACGCTCAACTGCTAACTGAAAGGTTGGTGGTTGAAGTCTACCCAGAGGCACTTCAGAAGAAAGCATTGACTTTGCTTCTGAAAAATTAACATCTGAAAACCTCATGGAACGCAATTTTGCTCTGAAACATGTGAGGTCAACATAAGTCAAAGTTGACTCAACAACTAGTTACGAAGTTTTCACAATGTACCCTCCCACACTCTCCAAGTTTGCAGTGGGACACAAAGGATTTAGAGGGTGTTAGTCTTAGGATGTTATTTGTGGGTCTAGAGCAGAGAAACAATAATCCCTCCATGGAGGAGGTCGACCTGTCTTCCTCTCTACTCAGAAGTTAGGCTGCCTGAATGCTCCCAGGAGGCAGTATGTGGAGCAGCAGTTCTTTGCCTGTCGAATGGACCAATCAAGACACCTTTGACCAACACTCTGGAAATACAGCAATGCCCATGTCCAGTTCTCAGTACACTCCACACTTGTTCTAGATGCTTCATACTCACTACTTTATCTAACCTTCAGAAGACACCACAACCATCCTGCCCATTGCTCTGCATAACCAGACAAAGAGGTTCTGAAAGTTGACCTGCCTACTTCCACAGAGCTTGTAAGTGACACAGGAAGCCCCACACACAGTTTCCTCTAACTCCACATCCTCCAGTCCCCAACAGGGAAAGACAAGCTCCTGGGATAAAGGAGAAGAATAAGGGCCAAATGCACAGTGAAAAGACAGCATTAAGCAAAGGAACAAATGCTAAGACAGACTTACAACTTTTTCTTATTACTTAAATGTTGGTGAAAATATACACAGCAATATATACACCAATTCATCAGTTTTTTATATGTACAATTCACTTTTGTTGTAAAGTGCCATCGAGTCAGTTCTGACCCATGGCAACCTGTATAGGATTTCTGAGGAGTAGCTGGGGAGCTTGAACCACCGACCTTGCAATTCAAA